>NC_092338.1:47193214-47503571 GCF_046630445.1 Rutidosis leptorrhynchoides
AGACGATTTGCTAGTGATTCGGCTCATAAAAAGTGGTGGAGCGTTTATGAAACGATGCCTAGTAAGTTGAGGCCGTTTTGTGGGTTGACGAAACAAATGGATGCACGGATAAGAAAGTGGAGAGGGATAGCGAAGAATTCGGGTCTTAGTGATGACCATTGGAAGATAAAGGTTAAAGATAAGAGACAGATATTGCATACAATATTATAACATGTTACAATAGCTATAAGATGAATATATAATATATAAATATACATGTGTGCAGTCTCATTCTTAGTTTACTATGCTATCAGTTTTGTAACTAAATCATTAAGAACTACAGAATGACCATTAACTATAAGCAAGATGATTTTGAATCTGATCTTGATTCATGTTATTGTTAAAAATTAAGATTTGATTGGATTGAGGTGGATGCGATTTGATTGAGAATTTTGTTAAAAGATTACGGTTTGTGAAGGATTGTGAAGATGAAATTTATGAAAAAAATCATAAAAGACTCCTTTAGCCTTCATGTGCAACTCATGACTGGATTTAACAAGAAACTTAACGATATCTGGACGGAGGGATGATCCACAAAAAAAAAAACTTAGGGACAAGGCGCGGAATTATGGAGGATCCGCCTAATTATGCCAAAAGAAACAATCAAAACTTCAGGCAATATTTGAGTTCACCTAAGAACTATTCATGTTCTGAGAAGAAAAAGAGTATAAAATTGCGTAATGTTTTGTTTAAAATATGGTTGTTGAGTCTCATATCGGGTACCTTGGATAGAAAACGTGTCAGTATTGTATTGGTTCATCGCACGGGCTGTAAATATATGATGAATACATGGAGAATCGAAATAATGTCATGAGCAGAATATAAGATGTCTTGTTTCTCATATCATTCTCCCATTAAAACCAGTTGACAACTAATAGGGACCAAAATCAAGTCCTGTGTCAAAGTTAAATCAACATAATACAAAACCAAAATCCAGACAAGGCAAAATTTAACATGTACTATACGAATGAAGTTATACCCCCAGTCATATTTTGCAACTTCATAAAACATTCATTCAAGCCCGACATGTTCTCACCTTGGTCCCACTGTATTGAACCCATTGTTCACTCGTTGCGGATGGAACAATATTTCTCCCACAGTGATGGTGCTTTCGCTATTTCAGCCATCAGATTCTTGAACTTATGGCTGCAATCTCCTCCACTGCAAAGTGAACAACTGGTTATGAGTAGACGTAGCAATTTTGACCCATTTGAAGATATATTTGTTTTCAGTTATTTTTCTCTAACGGGTCAAATTGGTCAAGTTAAAAGATTAAACAAAAAGAAAACGACTCAGATGAGAAAGTCACCTTTAAATTAAACTATTAAAAACTTAACAATAAACATTAAAAATAAATGGATATAAACTATAATAGAGATGAGGGTCACACCTGATACGATTCAAAGAAGCAATAGCTCTAAGTGCACTCCTAATCATGTCCTCATTACGATCAACTTCTTGCTTTACAGCATCTTGCTTTGGCCTGAAAGTAACACTTTTCTGGAGTGGGTCCACTAATGAATCTAAAACTGTCAAAACACAAACATCGATGGTATTAGATTAATATCAAAATGCATGTAAACAGTCAAACAATAAAGAAAAAAAGTACTAACCTGCTAGCACGGCTGAAGGACACTTGTCAGCAAGTTTTGAGAGGATGAGATGGCACGGCATCTTAACATCATAATGATCTGTGATGACAAATGATAAAGGTATTAAAACACTATTAAGGCAATGACCCATATTAGTATTAGAGGTAGGAATCTAAACCCATTGTATCATTGATGGGTACACCGGTCAAGGTTCACCCTGAGTGTATTATCAATGTATACAAACACCTAAATCGCCTCATCCAAAAAATGATAGAATTCTGGATACGAAGTGTTTCGGGTCAACCCAGCCTGGATTTACTTGTACAAGAGATCACCCATTATGAGTTATGACCAAATTCCGCAACCCACCCACTTCGCGAACAAGTAATTATCGACTCTTGAGTATGAACTTGATGTTAGTTCTTGTTTAGAGTCTACAATAGTTTCAAAATCCAATAAAAGTAGAATTATAGATGAGAGATCATCATGCGCTCACCATCAAGACCAGATTTAAGGTAAGGCACAATGAAAGATGATGGGTTCAACTGATCAAGACAATTGTCAAGCAATGTATCTACACATTCAAAAGCTGCTTTTCTCAACTCAAGACCATCATCAACTGTATGCTTAAAAGGTCCAAGGTCGACAGTTCGAATCAGTTCTTTCTGCACAAACATAATGAAGTCAACATATAATAAACAAATAAGCAATTGATGAAAACAAAAGATTAGTAAGAGAAAGCTTTGGGCAGTTTATCAATCAAAATCACTAAAATTTGCATAAATGGTAGGATACTCTCGCAAGATAACTTTAGGAAAGCTCATATTACTAGTTAAAAACTCATTGGCATAATAACAAACAATTGATTATTTTGATTGGTTTCCACAAGACTAACCTATTTTTGTCTTTACTTAGAGAAATTTTATATATTTAGATACTTGTATGTTGAATAATGTGCCCAGTCAGATTTTGCGACTTTTCTGTTACAGATTTCAAACCTCACTAGTTTACAGAAGCTTAACAAAGATGAATCTTATTACAAAATTCAGCATTTTACCATGTAACATTAGGCAGCCCAACCAATTCTCTCATCCTTAAACATAAGTTGATTTTCCTTTAATAAGTGAAAGGAATATATAAACATTACCTTAATAACTGTCTGATCATAAAGAAGTGGCAAAAGTTCTGGAAGAAGGCCCTTGACGAGGTTTGGCTTGTTGTGACCAGCTATACTCAAAGCCAAAACAGCTGCACGCCTAACATGCTGCCCATTTTCATTAAGATTCAATCATCAATCACTTGTACATGTGTTTTTTAGGAAATTTATAATATAACCCAAATCTCTACAATCAAGAAAATAAGCTCACTTACCCGGTCCTGATCCTTAATAAGCATGAGGAATGAAGAAATCTCAGGGTACAAAACCGAATCAATCTTCTCGGGTCTTTCAACTATAGAATACTTCACAGCAACAACTACTGTTGCTCTGGTGAATGCCGCAGGACTCGTTGTTCGCTCCTACGGAAACAATTAAACGAAAATGAGCTTCAATATGTTGTGTATAAAGTAAACATTCCTCATCGGGTCCAATTTACATTATGCTTGATCTAATACAAGTCAGCAGGTGCCCAAAGTCTACTTTTAATATTAACAGCATCTTAAATCCTTCAATTCAGTTTCTAAGTTTGTAGCAAATGCTGCTTTTGTGATCATAATAAAAACTAACTACTGGGTAAAAAATTTACAAATGGAAAAAGGAGTGTTTACGGATTAGGCCAACCTTGTGCGGAACATTTCAACTCATACCTAACATGACACTATTTGACCCGTTGACTACCCACATCTAAGTTTAGCCCATAATAAAACAATATAGAAAGCTTATAGTATACCTTGAGAGCAGGAACAAGTTTTGAAGGCTTAATAAGAGCAATTTTTCCAAGACACTCTGCTACCACATTACGAACACCCTCTTCCTCACTTTCACAATGGTTGAATAGCAAATTGAGTATCTTTTCAACGCTAGAATCTTGAAATTCTGCTTTATCAACAGATTGTCTCACTATAACCTGTTAAAAAAGTTAAATTGCCTTGAGTAAAGCGATGGTTTAAGCCTTTATTCTCGTTATTTTTTATGTCAATAGAGATTCTAGCTACACGGAAACACGAGTTAGCAAATACCTCTTTCAAAGAATGGAGCAAAAGATACTGCTTTTTCTGCTGATTATCGATTTGGTTCAAGATAAAAGGCAGATACTTGGGTAGATTCCCGACAGCAATATTGCCAAGAGCATAAGAAGCTGCAGATTTTATTTCTTCGAATGGAGATTGAAAAGATTCAATGATTATGTTTTCTATGTGTGCATGTGAGCTCAAATCTTTTCTTCTCCCAATTTCACCCAAACATAGCAAGGCTAGGTGTTGTTTAGCCTGAGATAAAAACGAATAGCATTAAGACAACATCGCAAAACAGATATCACACTGCAAAAGCAGAAAAATGTTCATAATTAGCCAAATAGCATCTTAAAAGGGTATTTTAATGTGCAAAGATTAGAATTTAGTCAAACACGACAAACACTCAGAATGTTGGATTCTTAGATATGATATAAAATTTATCAAAAAGATAAAAAAGAAGAAAAATTAGTACTGTATTATCTAAGATCAAATGAGGTATGTTGAATGCTACGACATTTAATAGTACTATTATATGTGCCTCTCTAGCATTAGCGTACCTATTGGAGATTAATAAATAAATTTTTTGTACTTTCTTTATATAGTGGATTGTGAACAGCATATCACCACTAGGCCCATTTTACATTGTTACCAGGCTCGAAATGCAAGCTTCATAAAAAGCATCTCAATTACCATTTAATAAGACAAAGGTGAGAAACGTACCGAGTTAGAAGTAGTATCAGCTTTCAAGATATCTGTAAGCATCTTTACAGTAGACGAGCATTTGTTGTCACCTGCAGCAAGGCAGAGTACAGCAACACACTGCGCTATCGAAAACAAAGCTTGTTTTGCAATACCACCCGATTGAGGAGACGGTTTAGCACTTGAAAGAAGAGATTCCAGAAGAGCATCAAAACTCGTGTTTGCAGAGTAAACCAAAGTAGCAAAAAAGTTTTGCAAAGCCTACAAGGTTACAAACAATGAATTTCGATTTAGAAAAATTATCATTCACGAAAATAGAAATCCATCAATTAGATTGAGGTGGTACCAAGAGGGCCTGTCCTTGAAGTAATGCACTTTTGACAACAGCCAGAGCCTGGGGAAGAACTTTATTTCTAACGGTCAAACCGACAGTTGGACCCGACCTACGGTCTGACATCAGCGTACAGCAGAGTTCAAGAGCAAGAGCAGTCATATGCAAGTCGGAATCACTGGTGAGTAAGACACAAAAAAAGTGCAAATTAGTTTGCAGATTAGTAGGATACATGTGCTAAAATGGGTGCATCGTACAGTGAGGTATGTGGGTTCAGGCTCATACTCAAGTTTTATAAATAAACGATGTATACATAATACAAAATTAAATTATTCGAAAAATCTATGAAGTTCTAAGCAAGTAAATACCTCAGTTCACTTTTGACCCGTTTGCCAGTTAGATATATAATGATGACCCAAATCAACTTTTTTAAGTAATTGGTTCAGAAATTACCACCTCTACTAGATATATAGTGCATTAAGACATTCGACAAGCACATGAAACAATTTCAGAAAGTCTAAGTGGCAAACCTGATCAAAGTTGAAAGTTCCACAATGATAACTTCATAAGCAGCAGATCCAATTTTATCACCATAGGCAACAATTAATGTGTTTAATGTACCCAGTGTTGCCTGCCTTAATGCTCGATTAGCCTATTGTTCACACAAACGCACACACACACAAGAAGATCAATCAAGATTCATGTTTTGCTCCAACGTTCGTTACATAAGAAACAGTACCCTTAAAACTTAGATATTTAATAGTGGTGTTGCCTATACCTTGCGTAAAAATGCCGTTAGCTCCACAATAACATGTTCTAGCACACAAGAAAGGTCTAGGTGCAGCGGAGATGCAGCTATGACTGCAAAAGCCTGCAATAAATTTAAGAATAAGAAGAAAAAGACATGTAATTTCCTACTTGTATCCTATGGGAAACAAAACCGGCCTAACTATCTAATAAAAATGAACACTTGAAAAAGGATCCATTATACATATATTTAATTGTGGTAAATGGTGTCAACTTATGATTGGTTGACACCATGCGTTAATAGTAACTCTTTTTTCTTTTTTTTTTAAAACATGATTTGCCCAACACCCCTCAAACCACTAACCCAATACCATCCGGATCCCCTAACCCGCTCCACCAACCCGACCCGAATTCCCGATACTGTAGCTGCTACTGTAGCTACAGTACCTTTTCGGAACCAGCCCGCAGCGAAAGCGCGGGTCAAAAAACTAGTATTTTATCAATAACAGAAATGCATAAAACAAACCCATGAATCCATAATGCTTACAGGAGATACAAACGAGATTCTATTCACCTACTGAACTTCCATTAATCTCTTTGTAATACCATTTTGGGCAGCTTATGAGATAATCAAGCAAATAAAATTCTTATTTACTCGCACACAAATGTACAAATGTAGACTGAAAGTAATATACTACCAAAGTGAACATTCTAGTCGTATCTTTTTTATTTAATATAGCAAAGAGGCATTTTAATTGACTTTAGAGATCTATTTCACTTCAGAAGTATATCTGATTTTAGTTAAGTACACTTCACAGGTCTATCTATCTAATTTTAGATATGCGGAAGGACATAAAATGTTTTAACAAAAGGAAGTGAAAAAATACTGAATCAGTACGTCTATGGGTAGAATTGTCAATTAATTTGTAGTAAACTTTAATGATGGCATTTAAACAAACCTTGACAGCAGTAAGTCTGGTTATCTCATTTCCCATTCGGTCAACAAGGACAGGAAGGCATGCAGGTAGTTGTGGTGTGAGATGATCACCGAAAGTTGACACAAGTAGTCCCATACAAGATATAGCGCATTCCTTGACCTCCTGGTCTTGGTCTTGGTTCGTTAAGCGTGACATGATAGCATTATATATTGGATGGACATACGGTTTGAAATCATAATCAGACACCTAAAAGAATCCGAAAATAATCTCAGGAATGTAACTGTAAAGAATCAAATTTTTTCATAACAGAAATGGAAAATAACCTGAATGTTTGGACGCACAACTCGAACTAGTTCACCGCATACTCTTAGTGCCTCAGCCGTAACTTTATAATATCGTTCACCAACGGCAGATAAAACAGGAGCAGAAATAGCCTATAAAAATATCATAATAAAATCAATTATCAAACTTTAGAGGAAATTTTTTATAAGATAACAAGTATCATACCCTGTAGTTTACAACAACAATAAACCTTCAATAGAAATAGCATGCAACTAGTTTTATGAATAATCTACAGTGAGATTCAATTGAAAATACAGCCAGAAAACCATTATAGTTTCTACAACATTACCTTAATGTATGGGTGAAAAACAGCAGGAGAATGAGATGATAAAACTAATCTCGTAAATATAAGAGCCTCGATCTTCAGGTTCGAAGTTGAAGATTTTTCCTAAAAGGAGAAACAATAAATAGACTTAAGCAAACAAACGTAATTTATACTATTTCGACAACCAAAAATAGTAAATTTCCAGAGGCATAATATGAAATAATATCACTCACACATAGTGCTTTCTCAATTCCAGGAATGAGCAATCCAATATGGTCAGCAAGGCAGTCAGGCAAAACAACGACAAGTTCTTTTAGAACGGAAAAGGCACCAATCTGGATACATAGCATTTATGACATCATAATAGGAATAAAGATCAATCATTTACAAAATAAATAACCTAAAAAAACAAAAGTGTACTGGTCACTGTAATAAACATTAACATTGACCTACCTTTGTCTTAATAGATTTTTCACGCAGCTGCCTGTTAATAGATTTAACAACCTTGGGAACTTCTTGCTTCAATGACCATCTGGGGCTACAAGATATGTGATGAATTTGGATTATAAGCTTTAATTAGTTTTTAAAACATAAAAGGTGGAAAGTGAATTTTGACATATTCAATGATATTAATAGTAAACTCTGGTCTAAAATATTATCCACGATTAACTTACCTTAGTTTGTCAATGTCAACCTGCCCCTTTGTGACATTTCCTGTTTGGCGTAGCAACTCGATAAAGGTGTTAAAAACATCCATCTGCGCAATATGGAACTCAACATCAGTAAAGCGATCACTTCATTATACGCAAGGTAAGTAAGTTTAACATGTACCTTGACATTTTCTTCCCTCTCTTTAAACCTGTCAATCAACTTTGGACAAGCCTGCATGACATTCACCCAAAACATCATTAAATTGCATATGCATATTGTCCTTGAATGCTAGTCAAGATGGTAACTAAAAAAATTAAAAATAAAATCAGTGTAGTAAAAAAGTAACTATTGATTCCATGGGCTGTAAATACCAAAAATATCATATAACTGTGAAAATATTTTGTTAACTAATGAACTTATGCCAAGAACCAACTACTCTTTTCAATAGATTAAGTAGTATTACTTCATTATATAGATTCGAGAGCATCTCGGGACGGGAAACAATGAGTGCAGCCAGGCACTTTGCAGCCGCCCTTCGAACTTTCCAGCTGGCATCTTCGTCGTCCGTATATTCATTGGCACTATCACTGCAAATCAACCAAGCAAGCACAACTCATTAGACCAACAATTGTCAATGAAAACCTTAATATATCCATATTAGAAAAGGCGCATTAGAAAACTTACTCGTCCTCTTCATCCTCATGGATTTCATCATCAGTATCCTCTTCCATATTATCAGTGAAGTTGGGATCATAACTAATATATTCCAAAGCAAGATGTAATATTTCATTACAGTAAGAGAAAATGTCCCTCGGGCATCGAAGCAAGAAACTTTCCAAAGCCTGCATCACAAAGTTGTAGGTAATTTTGGAAAATAAAAAATAAATTTTAATAATACATCAGAACAAACAACATAATGTTTACCTGCAAACTATACTCACGAAGCTCCTCATCATTCTCTGAAGCATTCATGCAATATTGAATAAGAATTGGAACTGTATCTCCAAGATGAGGACCAAATCGATAACCCACAGCTCGGCTAGCATATAAACAATTAATAACTTGTTAATTAATGAAGTAAAAGCAAACAACGAAAAAAGATGTGACCTTGGAACAAAACAGTTGCACACATAACTCTAACTACTTGGTTCTAAAACTACCATTAAAACACTTGAACAAGTACCCTTTTAAACAGTATCATAATCATAATTTTAGCTAGTTTTATTCTCTACGTGTGCATTTTGCCTATGCTACTAATTTAGAAAAAATTAAGACAGTATCGTGAGTTTAGCTTATTATTTCCTCTTAGGTTATCAAAGAGTGGTCACTGCATGCCATTTCACACATTCAGAAACCAGAAGTATTTGATAGATCTGAAGATACCCGGTAATGCAAAAGTGATACTAGAATACATTATGGTAGCAAGAAATTGCTGACCATTTAATCATCAAAAGAGAAGGTATATACACAAACAAACCTTATAGCCCCAATCATCTGTATGTTCGTGCGGATCAATTCGGATTTTGTTCCCTTGTTTTTTAAAAGCCGTACAACTTCAACTGTGGCCTTTGCTAACATATCATCTGATAGGCTTGAGGCTAGGGAAGCTACAACAAAGCAAAACAATTTAGTTCGATATCTTTAAAACACCAAAGCAGAAAGTAATGCCCATCCAAATTAACAGCCAATCTACTTACCAATACACGATACAGTCTTCTTTCTAACAGTAGCCTGATTAGAGCTTAACTGAGGCAATAGCGCACTTAACAGAGCTTCATGATCTGATGTCATCAAATTTCCAAACTTATGCAGGATGTCACACAAGATATCAAGGCATTCACATTTAATATCCGTCTTTATTGCCTAGGAAAAATAAACATATAATTCTCATGAGATGAAAACTCATATATCAACTGGACAAACAGAAACATTTGGTGGTAGTTTATCAACAACTCACAGGATTTGTAATTCCTCCTATCAACTTTGGAGAAACGGAAACAAGAACCGATTGTGCAACAGACGATGTAGGGATTTCAGAAAATATGGTCTTTAAAGCTATGCTTGCAATGTCCCGATGCTGATCTTTCCCATTCAGCAACTTACCACATAGCTTATCAGTCATCTCCAGTACCTGTGCCTCGTTGACCTTCTTTACCAGAGGAGCAAGACTAGATAACAAGTTATAGTGTCAAAAGGACTGGGTAAAAAAGAAAGCTTTCACTTGATAATCAACCAAAAAAACTCATTCATCATAGTAACAATATACACAGAAATTATATAAACTATAACTCTTCACCATAAGCCAAATTATAGGTATAACCTATAATCAAACACACATTAAATTAAAGTTATAAAAAGGTCAAGTTAGTGACATTAAAAGAACACAAACACCGGATCACGCACAGTAAACTAAGGACATGTGCAATAGGAGCAACAATACACAAAAACTACAACTCTTATGGTAAAGAGGTAGGAAAACGGGAGTGGCATAAGGCAAATGTTCATCCCTTTTTGACCATGTGTGTGTATGTGGCTGTCAATGTGGGTGCGACCGTGCAAGTACTCACGTGGGAGGGTGTGTGTGTGCAAGTAGTATGTGAACGAAATTATACATGCATATATTGTTCAAGAGAATACATTATGTTTACACGGTGTAGACCTACTAATAGTTGATCAACCAAGACAGCATGTGCACAAGCAAAAGTAACAATTTGTTTTAACAAGTGATTCATGGTAACTGATTATAATAGCAAGTTAACAGGCAAACCATTTGACAGCCAATCCAGACACGTCACCAGCTGCATCATCAAGCTGCTGTAGAACGGTATTAGACAATCTTATCTCCAGGTCACTATCAAGTTTAAAACCCTCTTTGTTTAATTCATTTAATAGATCAGATGTTGCCATATATCTGTAATCTTTATCTTTCCCCGTCATCTGCACAATAATCATTAATTCGTCAACACATGCGATTTACGATCTATTAAAGATAACAAAAAGAATCATAGCTTCTAACCTTCTCGAGGATACCAGGTATGGACGAATTTGCCATCTTTATACAGGTCTTTCACAAGATCTAACAATTACTATAGATACCTGTGAGAGTACATGAAAGATATAATCAGATGCGCAAACGCTTTCAAACACTTAACTATATAGACATACTAAAGCGCTTAAATTTTAACCACCAGAAACACAATGTACAATTTTCCTCAGCCTTTGACTTTAGGTACTATGGTGCTCGCAAATTACGAGTTATCCTTTGCAATAATCACTACAAATAATTCAAAATTTATAGGTATTAACCATAATCCTACTTAAACTTTAAAAACCAACGCTCACATTGGCTTCTTGACGAATCATTCTTACGTTTTCTTTACAAGAATAATACAGAATCATTAGATAAACCTAACTACTCCGACTTATACCTCCCTAAAACCCTAACTTATCTGCACATTGCAAAAAAGTCCCAAAAGTTAAACCTAATTAATCAGAAAGTTTAAACCCTAACTCCGTTAAATACTTGTATTGCCCAGATATAAAGTCGCATTAAACAAAACAATAGAAAAAACTATTATTGAACTTATTTTTCGATATTAATATATAAGAATTAATAATAATCATCAGCGTTGGACTAACTTACTTTTTAAAAGAACGAATACAGTGTGTTGTCGGAAGGCGGTGGCGTACGGCGGAGTAGAGTGGGTGAGTCCGGCAGGAGGAAGGGCTAGAGGGTGGGCAGATGAAGGAAGGGTACGGTGAAATTTATTTGAGGTGTAGATTACGATCGCAGTATCTAATTCTCCGGTTAATACTCCGTAAATCAGATCTCTATATATCTCTATCTCTATAAATAGATAATTAGAATTCGATATTGATATTGATATCGATATCGATAAACGGACTTAAAAGATTTAATTATAAATAGTTAAATAGTTAAATGCCAAAAAAGGTCCGGAATAAGTCCCTGTGATAATGTCCGTTAAGTATGGACGTTAGCAGTGTTGCAAAAAACCCGTTTACTCACCGTTTAATTCCCGATTAATCATTGTTAAGGGCAGTCCGTTCCGATTTTTGAAAATCCGTTTAATTAGTTGGTCAATGTCGATTGATGGGTAATCAAATTTGGTAATCAAAGTTGGTCAAAGTCAAAATTGGTCAACATTTTAACATGAAGTTGAACTAGAATTTTAAAAATTTTGAACAAAATAAACACTTTTAGACAATTATGTTAAACTTTATGTTTATATTTATGATTTTATTCTATATTTTCACATATAATTTTTGAAATTTAATATTTTAATATAAATAGTACAATCCGA
This sequence comes from Rutidosis leptorrhynchoides, assembly GCF_046630445.1. NCBI lineage: Eukaryota > Viridiplantae > Streptophyta > Magnoliopsida > Asterales > Asteraceae > Rutidosis > Rutidosis leptorrhynchoides. The sequence continues at coordinate 47,205,313 of NC_092338.1, forward strand.
TTAATCCCCGATTAATCCCCGAATTTTCGATTAATCCTTCCAAACTCCCGACCGATTAATCCCCGAATAGCGAATTTTGCAACCTTGGACGTTAGTATCAATCTCGTGCTAGTCACGTGATTTTAAAAACCCTTTGCTATATCAGAATAAACCATAATTCCCCAAATTCCATTCGATTTCGTTCCAGACCCAAAATAGAACCCTAATTCCATTCGTTTTCGTTCCAGATCCAAAATTCCCCAAATCAATGGTTGTGTATTGTGTTTGTGGGGGCTCGTCCATTATTCTTATTTCATCGACATCAAAGAATCCTTGTCAAAGGTTTTATTGCTGTGCCCATAAAGTAAGCTTGTTCAATAAAAAATAATTTCGTATTATTAATTTGGATATAATTAAGATGTTAATTTATATTCTTCATGATGGTAAGAGTTGTGGTTTCATTGGATGGTAGATCCTCCAATTGAAGATATGTTACAAGAAAAAGATGTTCAATTATTCATATGGAAGAAATTTGTAGTTGTTAGCTGATTTTGTTTTATTTGTTATTGATTTTTCAATTAGATTGTAGGTCATTTGTAATGTGATAGTTTGATCAATGATGTAACCCAAGATTATAATTTTAATTTTTAATAAATAATAATAAAAAAGTTTGTTTTGTTACTGTATTGTGAAGACATGCAATATTCATAATGTGTATGTATTGTGCATATATTGTTAGTGTATTGTGCATACTGCAGACCTTCAACCTTAAATTTTTTGATAATGTGTATGTATTGTGCATATATTGTTAGTGTATTGTGCAGACTGCAGACCTCCAACCTTAAATTTTTTGACTGTTATTTGAGTCAATTGTGATTGTTTTCTACACTTTGAGATTGCTTTGAATTTTGTACATTTTATGACTTGTGTTGTGTATGTATTTAGACTAAAAAACAGTTATTGTTATTGTTGTCTACATAAAAACAGTCAAATTGTCCAAAGTGTATAAGTGTTTGCAATGTATCAAGTGTTTGCAAGTGTATCAAGTATTAAACAGTCAAATTGTCTAAAGTGTATCAAGTGTTTGCAAAGTGATTCAAATGGTCAAATATTTTTTACAAAGTGACTGTTTTATGACCACAGTTGATTGTTTTGTCAATTTTAACTTGTACTCGACTGTTTTGTCACTTTTAACCAAATTGACTGTAAGTGACTGTTGTTTACATAATAACATATTCATCAATTCATCAATAGACTTAATAACAAATTCATCAAAAGACTAAAGGTTTAAAAAAAATGATCACAAAGGTTTCAATAGACTTAATCAATTAAAAGACTGCAATTACAACTGCAATAACATATTCATCAAAAGACTTAAACATATTCATTAAAAAAAAAAAAAAAATTGCAATAACAGATTCATCAAAAGACTTAAAGGTTTCGATAGATGAACGTACATAGATGAATGAAACAATAAAACATACAAGCAGATCGAATACGAAAGGGTTTTTAAAATCGCGTGACTAGCACGAGATTGATACTAACATCCATACTTAACGACGTTACTACATGGGACTTTGGGACCTTTTTTGGCATGTAAGGATGATTTAAGCAGGTTTGTTAACACAGAGATGATTTGGGAAAAAAAATCATAAACACAAGGACGATTTGAGCAATTAGTCTAAAGAAAGGCCAACAAAAATTATGTTAGATTTTACTAAAGACGGCCTGAAATTATTGTTAATGTGCATAAAAAGATGATACATATTTATTAAATTTATATATCACTTTATGCACGCTAACAATAGCCCAACATTTTCTTTTTAAGTTTTATAGGAAACAAATAAGTGTAAGTAGACGCATATTTTAATGTTATTTTCTTTTATTTTATTTTTTTTTCAAATTAGAAGAATTTCACTTACATGTGTTTATTTCTCTTATTTATATTTCTTTTCCTTTTTTCCCTGAATAATATAACTAAATGAGATGTTTCATTATTTTTTATTTTTTCCTTTTTTCTAAATAATATAACTAAATGAGACTTTTTAATAAACTCCGTATACTACTACTATTATTACTATAAGTTATGATAATTAAGTAAATTATCATCATTTACAAAAAAAATTAAATTATATATTACATGTTAATGTTAATGTTAATGTTAATGTCAATGTTAATCCGTAATCAAAGTTTGTAGCTTTAATCTTGAATAGAACTTGTATTGGTGTTAAGATTAAGAACATGATGTAACTTTGGTTCATCATCCTTCTAAAACTCTTAAGTGAGTTGTATTTCTTCTTAGTCTTGACATTGTGTGTTGATGGTTGAAACTTGGTCAAAGTGATGCTAAAACATCAAGAGTTGTACACTTGAGGCTTATACGCATCAAAGATGAGAACCGTGATGAGCATCAAGCACCAAGAAACCCACCGGAGCACTTGTTTTCTGTTTTTCGGGGTCTGATCAGACTCCTGGTGCTTCTGTAAAGTTGATTTTCAGATAGTTCGGTTCGATTAGATGACTTTTCATTTAAGACTCGCCTAAATCCGATATACGGTTTAGGATTTATAGCCTTCCGAAAGTCACTACGCCTTTGTAACGACGTGCTGAAATTTCTGACCTACTCGCGCTTGAACCGTCGCCACGGTCAAACGACATCGAGTTAGGATCTGAAAATTGGACACTGGCCGCGCGCCATTTCAGTTTGTATAGAGGTCGTAGCAGCTGTCCGAAGTCAGCCCTTTGTTTCGATCTCTATTCTTGTTGAAAACTTACTTTATCTTTTACGAATGATGATGATGATGATTATTATGATGATACTTAAGACTTAACTTATTCACTTTTAAAATTTTGGGGACAATTTACTAACTTAGTAACCTTTGACTTAGGTTAAGGACCTTTCGGACCGACTTACTACTTGCATACGTTTCATATTGACTTTTACCGCACATTCACTGTGAGTTATAGCTCCCTTTTTACTTTAACTATTTTTGGGACTGAGAATTCATGCGCTTTTTATGTTTTACATACTAGACACGAGTACTTAAACTTTATATATGTGTGGGTGACATAACGGCACAAAGATTCCCCTTAGCTCGGTAACGTTTAACTAGTGGTTTATGAACTGGTAGACGCGAATCTTAGATATGGATCCATAGGGTTTGACATCCCCACTCGGGCTAGTCGCGCTAGTATTTAACGGGTGTTTAATACTTCGTAAACATACGCACTCACCAAGTGTACTTTTAGGGGGTGATTTAGTACTCGTTAAGTTAGTTACCGGGTGCCCAAGGATAAGCATATACTTTTCATACTGTTTTGAATACGAAATCTCGTGGTCTACATTACATTACTGATTACAAACAAACTATAGCTCACCAACATTCGTGTTGACATTTTAAAGCATGTAATTCTCAGGTGCTTAGACGTTGTTGCTTCCGCTGTTAGACTTGCCGTTATAGTCTTGGTGTTATAGACTTGCTGTTACAGACTCGCTGTGTTAGACTTCCGCTGCATTGTTTAGAGATGTCTCAAGTATGTAACTTTTATTTTGAATTCACAACTTATGTTATTTTTGAACAATGGCTTTGTAATGACCTTGTGTCACGTACTTATGTTAATGCTTTCTGTTCGTAGAATCACGTTATCTTTTGTAAAACATTTGACGTTGGTAAAGACGTTATCTTTTCATGAATGCAAAACTTGTTTTAAAACAGCATATAGTGTTATACCGTGTAATTGACCTGTTGTTGATGATCCGTACATGATGGTTTTGTACGGGGCGTCACATAACGCATGTGTGGGTGACAAATGAGAGTATTCGATGTCGATATCAACATTAAAAAAAAAAAAAAAGCTTAAAATCTTAATTCTAGTCCCATTGAATCCTAACAATTTCGTCTATTAGATCATAGATATGTATTTTTGTTTGATATTGTTGTACCTCATTGATCTCCGTATATTTATATATCCGTATCTTTATATATGGGGTATATATTATATGTAGTTTCGTCAAAAAAGAAGGATTAAATATGAGTTAGCTTACGAAAAACGACAAAGTCAACATTTTCAAACATGTGCTTCAAATCTGCCATTGCTATTTCTTTAGTCGATGTACCTGGAAAACAAACGACGTGTAGACAACATATATGTTTTAATTATACTGTGACAAACACGAGCCTCGACATATCAATTATTGATATCCTTTATTTTGACTCATTTCTTTTTTCAAGATGTTGGTGTACGCATGTTAGATTGTTAACTATGAGCTTTTTGATTTGAAACATAATATACTCATGCATTACTAGCGACATAGTAGCACCAGATATTATATACATATACTTAAAGGGATGGAAGTTGATCACCATCCTCCCCCTATGAACAGTAGCCATCTCAGTTTAAATCACAGTTATAGTTTGGTCATTATACATAATCGAAATTGTAATTGTTTTAAGTAATAGGATTTTATCTTTTTTTCTTTAGAAAGGCAGCACAATTTTTATTAACCATAACCATTGGAGTACACAAGCTTTAGAGGATAAAGCTACAAAAATAAAAAACTGCAGGAAGCTAAATACAGCAGGAGACTAACTCGACTAAATATGGTCTATAGATTACAAACAGAAAAATACAAAAAGCAGTTAAGGTTAGCCGTGATCATCAGTGGCCTGCGATTTATCGATCCGTTGTAACCATTCGAGTGTGGATATCTTCGATCTATTTTTGAGCCATTCGAAGCTTCGAACTTGTATTTCTTGGAGTGCAAAAGGCCCGGACCAAGTAGAATTTCGGAATAGTGTATTGTTCCGGTTTTGCCATATTTTATAGGCAACTACCCAAACGCAAGCTTGCCTAATCTTCGAGAAAGTTGTGCTACCGGATAGGATAGGAGTACCTATGCTTATAGCCTGAATGTTTTGCGGTACAACAGGTCCCATACCCACCATCGAAAAAACCGAGCCCACACGTCTTTTGCATGATGCACAGTGAATTAGGATATGCTCTAGATCTTCTATGTCTTGATCACATACCGGGCATCGAGTGGAATTTAGGTCGATTCCCCTTTTATCTAGCTTTGTTCTCACCGGTAGTTGATTTCTTTGGGCCCTCCATATGAATATTTCTACTTTTTTTGGCACATAATTATTTCTTGCAGTAGCAGTGGCCGAAGAAAAGGGTTCCAATATGTTCGCGTTAATCAAATCAGCAAGCACCCACAATTGGAATTTACCACTACCGTGCATCGACCACTTCCATGAGTCGGCAGTCTGATCACCGAAGGGGATCTAGCATTTATATTTAATCAGTTTATTAGAAAGAAAAAACTAATAGATTTACATATACAATTGTAAATTCACAGCAACAACAAATTCCAAATTTTTAGAACCCTAAAAATTAAATGACTAAAATATAAATAAAAAGAGAAACTTACATGCTATCATCAGCAACAACAAAGTTGTGCCATTGTAAAACCTCTTAATTTCTATCAAGTTCTTCAATAACAAATTTAGCATTTTCAAAATCATAATGATTATGAAGAATAACTGGGTAATGTTTCCTATACGAACTCCCGGCTTTTATCTCCTCTTTGATAACTTTAAGTTCATCTTTATCAACAAAATTCGGGTCCCAGCCGGCTTTAGTCATAATAGTTAGAGCATCCACCTAATACTCTAACAAATCTTCTTTGCTATATTTTAAGCAATAAAGTAAATTCCATCACCGATTGTTTCTTCAACAAATAATAATAATAATTACCGTTATTGTTATCATCTTCAGAATAAATGACTCAAAATACTAAAGGATAACCTTACAATCGTAGGTGAAACATCATTCTGAATATCAATGGCTGAATATCAATGTGTACATCATATCCAAAGTTTTTTTCTGCATGAAAAGAATGTGTTAATGGCTAAACTTCATCAAACCTCGTTACAAACATTAAATATATGGTTGAATCATGTCTATAAATATCTGAATAGTTAACTAAAGATAATACCATCCTTGCCAAATTAAAGATGAGGTTATAATCACAAATTAATAATGGATAAACAATAGGTAATAATCACATTTTGTAGCAAATTATCAATCAGAAAGTGGTTTTCATAGGCATTTGTTCCAACTTAAAAATGGCTAAAAGCAGGACAGATTACCCACTGGTTTAAGTGTCTGCTTCAATCTTCATAAGCATTCGGTCCAAAAAGATCACTTATCATCAATAAGATTCGCACCTACTGCAATGTCATGAGAAGAATTGAGTCAATTATTGTCATGGTTACATAAGTAATCAACACAATGTCCTTTTTTAGAGACTTATATTCATGAAATTTAAGTGTGAATGCACAAGCAACTATCACACCACTAATAGTAGTATACACAACACAAAGTTAGTGAGTACAAATGGTAGCAAACTAATATCATTTAAATAAAAATATGACTTACTCTAAATCAATCAAATTAACGTATATAACTATATATTTGGATTTCAGCTCTATACATCTCCCATAATGGTTGAGTGGACCAAAATATTAAACCCTACAATGGCATGTTTTGAAAAAAATAAAAATAAAAAAATTAAACATCAATTAGAACGTAAGTAAATACTGTTATACATCAAGTAACTAATAGAATAGTTTGATGACTACTAACCGACAATAACACCATTTGCCAATGTAACACCATCTGCCAAAGATTTGTTTTTTATATCATTAAATGAACCAAACTAAACCCATCAGGTCAGTCCAGTTCGATGTTGGTACATGAGTAACAGCTGTGATTCCAGTGGATGGATCTCCACTTCATAAGGTTATCAACGACATAATCGTTGCGTATATCGTAATTACTCATTTCCATGATTCCACCATAGATCTCAAATTTTGGCCATTCTTGATGGTTAGGCTAATCATGTCTCCCTGAAAAGCATTGTGTAAGTAAGTTAAATGTTGGGCTCTATACCAATTCAATGTAACTTGAACACATATAGATAAAACTAACATACATTCTTTCACTTATATACAGTTTAGAAGTTAGTGTCATCTCTTCAAATATTTAGTTTCTTGTTTGTTGCTCAATTGTCTATATAGAACGCCTGCTTTTAAAGTTGAAAGGAAACATAAGTGTGATTACGTTGCGTAACTGATCTAACATAAGTTAGATTGTGCACCGCCTTATTCAATTAATCAATTATCATTTATATGTATACAGATATAGAAAGCATATCTAAACACCTGCTCGTCCAAACAAACCGTATATAGCCATACGCAGTGATTATATATATATATATATATATATATATATATATATATATATATATATATATATATATATATATAGTGGTAGGATCAAGAGGGAAGTAACCATTCGGGGGGAAGCGGGGGGAAGCAAAAACTTTTTTTTTTTTTCGTTTTTTGAAAAAACTTTGTTCACGAACATTATAGATGAGATGAAAATATGAACATTTAGTAGAGACACTTTGTGATAAATGTTTTTATTTTGGCGAGAAAACGCTCGAAGAAGTAATACATAACAATTATCGTGTTTTTCGAGCGTATTTTGAGGTTTTAGCTATTGGGGTTTAGATATTAGGGTTTAGATATTAGCGTTTATAGGGTTTAGATATTAGGGTTTAGGGTTTAGATTTAGGGTTTAGATTGAGTTTTTAACACGGACGGTTTGGAGTTTAGGGTTTAGGGTTTGGTGTTTTGGGTTTATGGAATAAACCCAAAACACCAAACCCTAAACTCTAAATCGGGCTAAATTTTACTTCACAAAACATGAAAAAAAAAAGTTCATGTTCTTCACGAACAATATTATCTTGAATGTTATTTTTGTCGATCGTTTTCCCGCTTAAATAATAACATTCATCACGAAGTGTCTCTTCTAAATGTTCATATTTTCGTGTGATCTTGATGCCAGAAAAAAAAAATTCAAAAAAAACGGAAAAAAAAAAAATTTTGCTTCCCCCCACTTCCCCCCGATTGGTTACTTCCCCATTGATCCTGCCCATATATATATATATATATATATATATATATATATATATATATATATATATATATATAGTGGTAGGATCAAGAGGGAAGTAACCATTCGGGGGGAAGCGGGGGAAGCAAAAACTTTTTTTTTTTTTCGTTTTTTGAAAAAACTTTGTTCACGAACATTATAGATGAGATGAAAATATGAACATTTAGTAGAGACACTTTGTGATAAATGTTTTTATTTTGGCGGGAAAACGCTCGAAGAAGTAATATATAACAATTATCGTGTTTTTCGAGCGTATTTTGAAGTTTTAGCTATTGGGGTTTAGATATTAGGGTTTAGATATTAGGGTTTATAGGGTTTAGATATTACATACATGGTGGTGGCTAAATTGAGATCAAGTAAAGAAGTGAAAGAGAGGTCTCAAGTGACAAACACGTACATTAAGTTAAAACCCTGTAAATCATAGAAAACATACAAAAAGTTCATCAAAATAAATACATACATAAAATAACAATTGACAGCAAAGAACATTATTACCTAAATTATTGTAGAATAAAAATGCATATAAAGTGATAAACAAAGCATGAATATGTATTTGAAGCATTTTATCGAACACCTAGTGGGCATATGTATGTACCAAACAAAATCATACTCCGTAATAACTGATAGCAAAGAAAATCCCAAGATAATTAATCGGTCAATCATAATCAGATAACGACATAATGATCGATGATCGATTAAATATTAAATAGCAATCTGAAATACGATGTGATTACCTGAATTCATAGGCGTTAGAATTGACAATGTTCATCATTGGTCTATAGAAATTGTGATTTAACTCAGAAATCAAAATTATGTTCAATATTGAAGAACTGTTGGTAAACGATAAATTTTAATCATCATTTAATTTGTGATCGACAACAGTTGTGGCATAATCTTCCTAATAAACGTTCAAACGATTAGATTAAGGAGACGTAACCTTTAAATTTGAGTATAATTTCTAGATTGTATTCTCATTTTCCGGCCTCGAGCAACTTTACTAATAAGGGAAAGGCCCTTAATTAGTATAATATAAAGCGCTAGCGCCCAACCGGCTTTCCGCCTCCATTTGGTCGTGCTGCTATGATGTAACGTGCTATCGTCCCGAGGCATTTTAGGGCCCCCTATTTTATCTCCCTTAAAGTCCTTTATGGATTTCAAGTCGGGAATAGAGCAAGTCGGGAATAGAGCTGTGACTTATTCGGCGCTATATCACAATTCATTAATTCTCGGGCATAGCTGTTCACGAAACGTGGCATGGGACATCTGTCGGCGGCGGGTTAATTCCAAGCGAGAGGTACCAAACCCTAAACCCTAAACCCTAAACTCTAAATCGGGCTAAATTTTACTTCACAAAACATGAAAAAAAAACGTTCATATTCTTCACGAACAATATTATCTTGAATGTTATTTTTGTCGATAGTTTTCCCGCCTAAATAATAACATTCATCACGAAGTGTCTCTTCTAAATGTTCATATTTTCGTGTGATCTTGATGCCGGAAAAAAAAAATTAAAAAAAAACGAAAAAAAAAAAATTTTTGCTTCCCCCCGCTTCCCCCCGATTGGTTACTTCCCCATTGATCCTGCCCCTATATATATATATATATATATATATATATATATATATATATATATATATATATATATATATATATATATATATATATCCAAAAGTTTAAAGATGAATTTAAATGAAAAAAAATAGATGATGAATCACCTGCTCGTCCATAAGAATAAGCTCTGCGACTTTTTCCCAATTTCATATCCTTTGTTGTAAAGAATTTTCATACGCAGTAGTTTAACCTTCACTCCAAAGTTTACTCTGGACTTCCATACCTAGATTGACGCGTAATTGATGATTTCAAGTGCATAAGTCTCTGATTTAACCTTTGGCCTAAATCATATCAGAGTGACTTTACATCGAATGTTCTATCTATGTATCAGATTAATAATAAGGCACGGCTAATCCTTGTTGTATAAATGCAACATACATGTAAGCCTCCACATTTATAAAAATTTTAACTTCATCTCAATAACCCAATGGGACTTAGAGTTGACTTTAATATAAAAAATTATTATTTTCAATAAACTCTTTGAAATTATAGTAGTCCCATAGTAATATTTTTAAAGAATGAGCACAAACTGATGATAATACATATATGATACATGGATGGTAAATCAGATCTATAAACTAACAGAAGTAAATGTCTTTGACTGAATTGTAGCAATAATAATCATTTCGATCAAATCATTGTTCCATATTGACAATTTCATGCATCAGCAGATTACTCAGAATTATAATTTTTCAAACAGTGCATAATCACTCTGGCACCCGTGACCAAACTCAGATTACTCAGAATTAACTTTGTTAATTTCGAAAGGGACGCCCAAACTCTAGAACCCGTGACCACTGATGTGTATGATTATATAAAAATTCTTTATAGAAAGTAAATATATAGAATCGAGTTAAGTTACATTATGCGAGGGAGACACCGATGTTACATGAATTTTTTTTAACATGAAACCGATAATCCTTAATTTGATATCCGGTGACCATCAATCGAAGTGATAACCAAATGATTCAAATGATATTTATATCAACAAAAATAAAAGCTTACTACGGCGTTTCATCAAACACTTGTTGAGCAGTTCATGAACCACCTGTTATCAATCACTAATAATTTGAAGAAAAAACATCTGATAAGATCACAATTAATTTGGTACCGTCTTAGGGTTTTGTATTCATGAAAAAATGTAATTTATGAATCACAATTCCATCACAATAGATCAAAAAATTTTCCTTAAAAAAACTTAATAACACAAATTTCTCCACCATAAAATCATGATGATAATGATTGTTTAGCAGAATGAAGATAATAAGCATGTTTACCTGGTTTCACGTAATAGTCGACCTGTAGGTGATTGTTTATTTGAGATCAAAATCAAAACGTATCTTCTTGTGATTCCATTAACGTAAAAGTCGAGTGCAGGAGGTTTAGAGATATCTGGTGGATCGACATTTGCTCAAACAATCTAATCTTAATTATCCAAATATAATTCTTCCTGATTAAGAGTATCGTTTAATTGATTTGAAAAATAAAAACATACCTCGTGCTATTACAGTATCAAATTCGATGAAGATGAATGAAGTTTTAATTTTCTATCGTTATTTTTCTTTTAGGAAATTAGGGTTTTCTGTTGTGAGAGGAAAATTGGGTGATTTTGATGATTTGTTTGATAATGAAAACCTTTCTTTCATCAGAACCTCTATTTTGCCTAATTACTCCCGTACGTTTTTGAAACTGGAAGGGTATTTTAGTCTCATTATTATTATTAATTATTATTATTAATCACCATTATTATGAGGTCATAATCATTAAATGACATTTTTAATGGTTTAGATGTAGTGATAGTTTATGAATGGATGGCTATGATTAATTGTTGGAGATTTATATGATTTATTTTTGTGTTTGTTATTATATATAGTAGAGATATAGTAGAGATAGAGATTTTTATATTAACACACTAGCACTTCCAAACTTCAACAACCACAAGCAACCATCCTCAACCGTCGGCCACCGCCAACGTTAATCTCTAGCCACCACCACCATCGATCTCTAGTCAAATTAATCTCAAATAACAATTCAAAAAACTATTTATTACATACGAAAAACATAATTCGAATATAAGTTACTTACAATTTATAATTTACCATAAACAACAACTGGATCTGATGGCAATTTGTTAATAGTTATTACGACGACATCGTATGTCACTGCCGTCGGTCACTGCCTTCAACCATAAAATGGAAACATAATAATACTTTTGCATTACATTTTTTTGTTTCAAAGTTGGAACTTTTTGGAGATTTTGCTAACAAGAAACTTTACATATATCATGTTATGTTACACCAAAATGATACCCATTTACAACATATATATTATTGATTAATACGTTATATGAAAAGATACAAGCACAAACAACACACGGAAACATCTAATCACACCGCCTTTTAACTTTGACTGTTCGAGGATAAACAAAGGAACCTCGATATCGAGTGCAGTTTTAAGGAACAATTTACTCCATACGTGACCGTTAAAGACTACAAAGTGGAGTAAAGAAAATAAGAGCTACTAGCACGATCGATCTACTAATGCAAATATTTAAGTAGACGGTACATTATTTTACAGGAGCCTTGTTTTCATACTAATCAGCTAATAAATTACGCCGATTTAGCAAACCCTAGCTGCATATTTCCATAGTCAAACACTGTGTGGTAAACTCCCATGAATACATCTCCAAGAATCCTGCATTACATGACATAAGATGACATTGTGAATGTTGTGGTTTATAATCGAATATTGTTATTGTTACTTGTTTGTTTTGAAGATGTTATGTTACTTACCATAGAGGACCTGCAGGTGGTGGCACATCCAACGCCATGAAACCACTGATGCAGACGGCAGCTATCCCTTCTCCAGTTTTCAGAATGTACTGATAATCATAACCGGTAATTTTTTTCATAAAAGTTTAGGAATCAGCATTATACTACACTGAACTCGTTGACTTTTGGTCAACTAGATCTAGATTTAAAACTTCAAACTCATATATATTACTCAACTATTAACATAAATAAATGTTGGAGCTAGGAGGAGCATGTTAGCAAAGCATCGCACCATAATGAACATTTATGCCAACAGTTAAAATATGTAACTTCTATATTAAACAATCATTTTGAATGCAAAAGTCAAGTTTACATACATAAAATCTTAAGTGAAAAAACAATCATTTTGAATGCAAAAGTCAAGTTTACATCGACAGGCGTATTATAATTTATAACTCATGCAGTTGATGAATAAATGTACCTGTTCTGGAGTGAGGCTATAGAGTTTATCCCCGATGGTGAATGAAACATTAGGCATCTTGGAGAGGCTGTTGCAATCTATTACTGATTCACCAGCTGGGCTTGGTATGTTCTCGCAAAGCTATTATATAATGATGAGTTACATTACATACATGATACATGTGAATACATATATGTACAAAGGTTAGTAAAAACTAGAAAAAAATTCGACCGCGCGTTGCTGCGGTTGTATTCAACGCGCGGTCGAATTTGGATATATGTTGTTTGGTACCTAATATATCTAATAGGTTGAGTTGTTTGTTGTATGTGTATGTGTATATGATGAAATATAGCCCGAAATATTTAGTGTTTTTTTTAACGATGTCCGTTTTGCGCGTAGTTAGTCCCGTTGTGTTCGTTACATTTTTTCGAGTTGAACGATGATTTCGGAAAAACTTAACTCGCAGCGAGCGATATGAAATATAGCCCGAAATATTTAGTGTTTTTTAACGATGTCCGTTTCGCGCGTAGTTAGTCCCGTTGTGTTCATCAGTTTTTTTCGAGTTGAACGGTGGTCTCAGAAAAATTTAACTCGCACAGAGCGAGAAGATAGGGCCCGTTAAAAATTCGGGTGGGATTAATTTCTTTTATTTTAATAAAATTATATATTTACGCTTTCTACCCGTAAAAAGTGTAAAGTCGAGGGGGCGTTGTGTAAATTAAGGCGAAGTTGAGGGACTGGTTGTAATGTGAGCGCGAACTCAAAACGACAATCCGATATAACTGAAACGACGGAATCATCCACGTCTTTTAGTATGTAGGTATAATATAATATAATAATATAATATAATAATATAATAAATATAAAGAATCACCTTCTCCACATAATTTAGCACGACTTCCTTCGTCTCAGCTTGTCGTAACTGATTTTGCATCCAAATAACAGCCATTTGACACACTTCGCAGAACACTGTATCCTGAAGTCCCCCATTCTCTTTATCAACTACTGTTTCAATATTTGAACTGCAAGAGTAAATATAGTTATCAAAGACTGCTTGCAGGTCAGACGAATCTAATATTATTGTTACCATTTCATTTTTGTAATCACGTTGAACAAACTAATTATTATAAAATGCAAAGACAAAGACGTCCGCATTGATGCAAACCTGTTTCCCAACCCACCCAATCTACCACCTCTACAGATGTTTGCACCAGAGTCACAGTTTTTCTGGTATACGTAAGTTAAAACCTAACAATGGGTGAACGTATTCCTACCTAACAGACTGAGCTCCGTTGGCAAAGCATAAACCAGCCTGAGAACAAACTTTTCCAGGTGTCACCTGAAAAACATATACTTCGATCACTTTAATCAACTTTAAACTAAAGCTCAACAAATGTGTTAAAATATGAAGAGTGGAATACACACCCCAGATACTAGGAGATCCCAGATCATATCTCCGTATTCTTTTACAAGCATTTTGCATTCACTGCTGAGTACTCCTTCAGCCCCAATTGCATAGTTGATCTCTGTCACAATAGTCTGAAATATACAAATAGTTAGATACAGAAAAGGCTACAAATTTGGGAGCTGTAAGAATTTTAGCTGATAAGGAGGATAATTTCGACCCATTTCCATGTAAATGGGTTGATCTGGGTAAAGTCAAATCAATTAACTTGCTTATGGAATTTAGGTCAAATGGAAAAGAAGGTCGCCCAAAGTGCAGTATTGAGACATAAAACCTCAAATCCAAACTTATATTATTCAAAAAACTGCTAATATAAATGAAATGATACAATCTTATAATTATATGAACAATATATGTCTTTAAAAACAGTTAAGATTATTGGGTCAACACAACTGACACTCCACGCTTCAACCCATATAAATATGTTACCTGTGTAGACCCATATCCCAACTTAACCGACCAGACCCACCCATTTTGCTACCACTAATAAGAGCTCAGTGTGAAACACATACGGTTGGACCAGCGAGCAACGATGTTCCAGAATCCACAATAGCAGCACAACCACTCTCACAAAATCCTAGAAGAAATGAAACCATGATAAAATAGCATTAACCAAAATACAGAGCATTAAAGTTGTTGGTACCACAGAGTATTATGGAGTTCAACGGTTAAACTCACCTGTAGATTGGCCTCCAATAAGGAAATCTCCCATATCAAACTGCATGATAATTACAAATTGAAATGCACATCAATTAATGATTCAAGATAAATGTGGTGGCTTGTACGCCAATCATACCATTTGGATAATTATGAATACGTACCTGCCAGTAACCCTTTTTAGTCACTGGAACATATGAATGCTCCCCTATGAAGTGTTTCGGGTCAACACCACCAAAAACAAGCTCACCTCCCTCGTCGTCCGCTTCATTTCGGTTTAGCCAAAAAGAGAACACCTGCTCTTTTACGAGACCTTGTTCAATCATGTTGTACCTGTAATTAGTAGCAGAAAAATGTGTCACATACATAAAACCAAATATTAATTAAGACAAATTCATAAAAGTATAATTGGTAATGTTTATATTAGTTAGTACCAGACTGGCTGCAAGCCTCCAACTGAAATTTCCTTGAACCCGAGTCCAAATATTCCATCAAATTTACCCACTATAAATGACAGGCTTCCCTCTTTCGTAACTTCAATAAAATCCTGAAATGCAATGTACCTTAAAGATCTTGAATGAAAAAAAATATCTTGATATGAAGTTTCAGATATTACAAGACTCACTTGATCTTCAACACAAATATCACCAACTTGAACAATATCTTTACTGGAGAATCCAGAAATCGAACCCGATCCATAGTTTATTTCCAAAGTGTCCCCTAATTATTAAATAAATAAATAAGATACAAACATTAAGCGTGACTGCGTGACCATTGAGCATCACCATTCATCAGCTAGTACTTTTCTGGAATAAATATCTTTTTTTTTTTTTTTTTTTTACATTTATGCAATTTACAAATAAATATTTACCAATTTTAGTGTAAGTAGCTGATTTTGTTCCCTTAAAACGGTTATGGAAGTAGCAAGCAATCTGCACACAAAAAAGATACCAAGTAAGCAAACCACGATGAAGTTTGATGAAGTTTCATAAATTGCAAATAAAGATGTAACTTACAGAGAATATGCACTTGGATGATGGGACCCAGAGATTCGAACTGCCAGTATCAAATATGACAGTGAATGTCTGAGGTGGCGAACCGATACCGATTTCTCCAAAGTATTGTGCATCCAAGTAGTTAGTTAGAGGGACTATATCTGCATCAGATTCAGACAAACCAAGTAGCCTATTCTCAAAAGCTTTTTCGTATTTGTCTCCTTTTCTAGCAGCTTTAATGCTATTAATATCCAACGAACGTTTCTTCATGTTGATTCTTAGCAACCCATCAGTGGAAGCCTCGAGCATGGACGGTATAAAAGCATATAAACACAAAGCTAACAACATATATCGATTCCCCATGTTTAACAACTTCCTAGACAAAATTAACATCACAGAAACCAGAGGTGTGTCAGCTTCTGATTACATATACTTGGAGTGTAATATACCAAGCAACAATCGTGAAAGTCGCATAGAATTAAACATGGTTGGCGTTTGGATTAAGCTTACTTTGGGGGCTTATCGGCTTGTTGAAATTTAAAAAACTCATTATTATGCTCATATTTACCTGTTATGAGTGTATAGATTCAATTTTATTGACATTTGAAAAGAGTTAAATAAGCCGAGAAGCCCATACGCAACCTTTTCAAACTATAAGCCGATAAGGCAAGAAAATGAGCTAAGCCAAACGCACGGTAAAAAGACCATTTTTTACTCGCACAAAGATTGCACTTATCATACACACATACAACAAAACTCGAACCCACAACCTCCATTAATGACCTGATGAGCCAACTAGATACCGCTAAGCCAATTGTCTATTCATGTTTCAAGAATAACACATAAATTTGCTATTAACAACTTTAAGTTGGAGTAATTTACTAGCACAAGAGGATGGTACCCAACCCTTCACTCTTCTATAGTTAATACATGACTTGTATAAAATAATCACATAAATTAATTTTCTTTGCAAGATTAAAGATCTGTGAAGCTTGTTCATCAATTTGATATATATGTTAAAAAAAATTGTATGGATTGGGTAAAAAAGTATACAGCTACTTTTTTTAATCTCAGTGACGTCACACAAAATTCAAGGTTGAACTGAAGCCATTGATACAAAAGTCAAGTTGAAGTCACTATTCTGCTTTATATCAACTCCTCTACTATTTACAGTTCACAAATTCAAAGTCTAACAACAATAACTAAAGTTGATCACTTCAAAAAATAAAGAGAAAAACCATGAAGATTGTATAAGTGATAAAGTCAAACATACAAGTAGCGTGTTACACACATAAAAAAGTGTCTATAATATAGCAGATCAAGCACAACTGAGCTCATGAACAGAGTATCAATAATGAAAAATAAAAGTTTAAATAAATCAAACGAAATAACCTAGTAGATATACTACACTCAGTAGACAAATGATCGAATTACTGGAAACTGAAAATCAGCAGTTGAATTGATTATACCGTAATCGATTATTTGATTATAACAGTAACATAAAAACTAGAAATATATAAAGTAAAAAGAAGTAGTTTCAATTAAAAAGCCCTACCTACCAAAAAGGAGTATAGATGATGGAGGAGAGGGTGACTGGGTTTAAACTGTGAAGAGAGGAAATAAAGCAGGGACCAATAAATAAGGTCTCAGAGTGGGGATTGGATTTTGATTAGATTTTAGATATTTTCATTTTTCACCTTCCTGAATGCATGCGCCAGTCACGTGGATGAATACAGGACTAAAGAGAAATGTAGAACCTAACTGTTCAACCACTGTTCAACCGATAAATAACCTAAAATACGGTGCTGTTTGTTTTTTAAGATGTTTTTGTCTGAAGGTCTGCAGACCATGTCTGTAGAGAAGATGTGGTCTGAAGGTCTGTATGCTGAACATTGAAGATCGTTTGTTTTTATGTCTGCAGAAACCAATTTTGTTATGAACTAATGTAACTTCTATGTTTTATCGGATAATTAACTTTTAACTAATATGAAATAATTAACTAATTAACCATGATAAAATACCAATTTGAAGTGAAATAACATATACATATACATAAACATAAACAGTATAATAAATATAACAATCATAATTTATGTGTTAAAATAAAAACCCAAGGTATATCTGTAACCACACCCACTTGTATATCTATGGACTCTACTATGATTCATCTATACTTTATCATTTCCATTCATCAAAATCAAAAGTTATTTCTTGTTATTTTCTATATAAAATACGGAGTATCTATCTCTCTCGATCTATAATTTTAATATCTATATTGTATATTAATATCATTTTAATCTTAATCCTTCATCATATATTCAGATTCCTTCATATTCGCTGTATCTAAAACCAAAATCATGACTACTTTCACATTTTGTTCTTACATAAAACACCATGTTCTTCACTGTTTTGAGGTTTTAAGAGATGGTTTAAGCTGAGATTGTTACAGAAAGTATACCAATATAATCAAAGATTTATCAGATATGGTTATTCCAAAAATTAAACCCTAAAAAAACCTTAATTAAGTAAATTAGGTTGGTGACGTCGGTGATGGTGCTGTAGGTAATGGTGTCGTCGGAGGTGGTGTTGTCGGCGGTGTCGGCGGCGGTAGTACCGCCAGTGGAGATGGGTAAGGAAGTAGAAAGGAGTTGGAAGAGAAGGGATGTGATTGGATGTCATAACCCGTCCTTAACCGTAAGAACGTGTTAGATAACGTATGATTTCATTGCGAGGTATTGACCTCTATATGCGACATTTTTAAAAGAAAAACTGCATATATTATACATTACAAACCATGATTCTTATTTTTGATACAAGCTTTGGACGAAATAAAGATGATTATCGTTTAGCGATAATCTTCGACTTACAAACTTTACAAATGATGATAACAACACGATTTCTAGCATATTTTACAACACAAGTTCTTGGATATGCAGTCTTATTTTTGACACAAATATGCGTACGCAAGATCCTGCTCAAATTCAACATAATGCAGCGGAAACTTCTAATTATCACCTGAGAATAAACATGTTTAAAACGTCAACATCAAGTTGGTGAGATATAGGTTTAGTGCCGGCAGCAATATATATATAGACCACAAGATTTCGTATATAAATAGTTTAATAAAAATATTCTAAGTGGTTGAGCACTTGGTAACCATACTTAACAATTAATCACGTCGCATATTCCCTTTAATATGAAATCTTACTACACTGTACCAAGTGTAGTCACGAAACGAAGTACTGTGCAACCGTTGAATACTGGTCGTCCAGTCCGGTTGGGGTTGTCAAGCCCGATAGATCTATCAACAGGATTCGCGTTTACAATACCGCTGTAAATATTAGTTACCAAGCTACAGGGAAGTATGCCAGTGGTACAACTCAACGTAGAATATATTTTTCAGTTACTTGTGTCCATAACGTAAAACATAAAATACATGTATTCTCATCCCGAAATATTTAGAGTTTAAAAGTGGGACTATATACTCACTTTCGCCTTGAAGATATATATATTTTGACTTGGTCTCCCGGTTGATATCACGAACCTATCCATATATAATATATCAATACCTTTTCTTTTTAAACAACGTCACATATATATTCTTGTTATACTTTTAATACTTTTTATAATTCCTTAGTCCGTAGTTAGCAGTTCGTTGTTAGTAATTCAATTTTAATGGTTCATATTTAGATGTTTAATAAACCCCCAACGAAATAAATAAAACCCCCAACGTATATGTATTGGTCGAGATTAATCTTGACCCACGGTACCGGTGTTGTCAAATGACGTGTTGCGTACAAACATGGGATCTTATGATTAATCTTCTCGTGTTGTTTACGGGTGATCCTGAACCATATAAAATTGAATTATGAGTACATATATAAAATATCATGTTATCTTAAAAAGATGTGATTTATTTTAATTTTCTCCAATTAATCCCGAAGTTAAACTAGTCTTGGATAGCCAATTTTGTTTCGGTCATAGTTTCTTCGTTACAACTCCGTTTTCGTTGATTCAACTTGCCATCTCCTTGGATCGAGTTCCTCTTTAAGACTATGAACTGTAAATATCTTAGTTTGTATTCAAAATCACACGGCATAGGTGAAACTTTAGTGAAACTTATGAAGTTAAACCTTTTCCTTTATGTAGGCAACCTTAAATGATTATTTTTCTAAAAATACTTATACTTTGAATTAAATCATGAAATTTTTATGTGTTACCATATTCATAGTAAAAATCATTTTTCCAGAACATAAACCTTCAATTCAAAGTTTAAGATGGTTTTTAATTATCCAACCCAAAACAGCCCCCGGTTACACTCCGACGTCGTAAAAACAGTTTTTAAGGTGTTCTTTGAAAAACCAAGTTATACCTTGTTAAATTAGCATATATTTAAGTTATATTACAGGTCTTGAAGTATTTTAAAAGTTAAGTTAGAAGGATCTATTTAGTTTGCAAACAAGTTTGAAAACATTCAAACTATGTTCTTGTTGTTAAAATTGTATACCACAAAATATGATAGCTATATATATATTAATCGAATAAGGTTATGAACATAGATACTACCTCAAGTTCCTTGGACAAGGTTTCTGTAAAAGAGGAGTAAGAACCTAGAACCAAAAGGGTGATGGAATTGGATGAAAGATTGGAAGTAAGTTTGTGTTCTTGGAAGGATTTCTTGAAGTGTTTTTGTAAGGTTTTCTTATGAGATTTAAGTGTTGTTTTTGAAGCTAAATGATGGAGAAAATGCTTGGAGATGATCAAGTATGAAGTTAAGAGTATTTTGAGAGAGAAATGGAAGTGTAAGTATGAGAATATGGGGTGAAGAAATGGTGTGCATGCATAAAAACGTTTTTAGGTTATAAAGGAAAAAAAAGATACCTAACTTTGTTTTCTTGCTAAATAATTCATGCTACTTGACAAATGGTTGGTTCCACATGTTTCTTAATCATTTAAGGCTGCTAAGGAGCAGATTTTTATTGGTATATACCAATAGTAAATACATCTAGAAGCTGCGTATGATACGAGTACATATACTCTAGATATACGTATAGAAATTTTGTGAAAAATGGAATGAGGATTCAAATATAGCTATCTTTTGTGAATACACTTATATGGTTTTATGTATTTAAGTTCTTAAAAGTGATTAAATTCATTACTTATACGATATATGTATAAACATTATAGGTCATAAGTATTTAAGTCAAATAACGTTGCGTATGGTTATCGTTTTGAAAACTTAAGTTAGTAGTTTCAAAATATACATATAACTTATTGTTATTAATACAAAATGAGATATTAAAACATTCTTAGATCATGTTAAATATGTATATATACATATATATACACAAACGTATAATTATCATATGTTATATAGTTCGTGATATCATCGGTCAAACTAGACGGTCAAACGTTGTGTAAAACTCTTTTCAAAAACATAAATCTCAACAATTTGGATTGCTTATCATGTTGGTAAGGTTTAATTTATGTAAATATTAATCTTACAAGTATAGAATGATCGAAAAAGTGCGGGTCATTACAGTACCTACCCGTTAAATAAATTTCGTCCCGAAATTTTAAAATTGTACCTATTTTGCGTCATCGGGAAACAAGTGTGGATACTTTTGTTTCATTTGATCCTCTCGTTCCCAAGTAAACTCGGGACCCCTTCGAGCATTCCAACGAACCTTAACGATCGGTATGTTGCTCTGCTTGAGCCGTTTAACTTCACGATCCATGATTTCGATTGGTTCTTCGATGAATTGTAGTTTCTCGTCGACATGGATTTCTTCAAGAGGAATGGTGAGGTCTTCCTTTGCAAGACACTTCTTAAGGTTTGAGACGTGAAAGGTATTATGTACTCCGGCGAGTTGTTGCGGTAACTCGAGTCGATAAGCTACCGGTCCAATGCGTTCGATGATCTTGAACGGGCCTACATACCTTGGGTTTAGTTTACCCCTTTTTCCAAAACGTATTACACCTTTCCAAGGTGACACCTTTAACATAACCATGTCACCGATCTGAAACTCTAATGGTTTCCTTCGAACATCGGCGTAGCTCTTTTGGCGACTACGGGCTGTTTTCAATCTCTCCTTGATTTGTACTATCTTCTCAGTCGTTTCGTGTATGATCTCGGGACCAGTTAATTGTCGATCTCCTACTTCATTCCAACAAATAGGAGATCTACACTTTCTTCCGTACAATGCTTCGAATGGCGCAGCTTTAATGCTCGCACGATAACTATTATTATACGAGAATTCTGCTAATGGTAGATATTTATCCCATCCGTTTCCAAAATCGATCACACATGCCCTGAGCATGTCTTCAAGAGTCTGAATCGTTCTTTCACTCTGCCCGTCAGTTTGCGGATGATACGCGGTACTCATATCCAAACGAGTTCCTAGGGCCTCCTGTAGTGATTGCCAGAACTTTGATGTAAATCTACTATCACGATCGGATATAATGGAAATAGGTATTCCATGCCTTGAAACAACTTCCTTTATATACAATCGTAATAGTTTCTCCATTCTATCCGTTTCCTTTATAGGCAAGAAGTGTGCAGACTTGGTGAGACGATCAACAATCACCCAAATGGTGTCGTATCCCCAGGCAGTCTTTGGTAACTTCGTGATGAAATCCATGGTAATACCATCCCATTTCCATTCTGGGATTTCTGGTTGTTGAAGTAACCCTGACGGCTTCTGGTGTTCAGCTTTGACTTTGGAACAAGTTAAACATTCCCCAACATATGTTGCAACGTCTGTCTTTAAATTAGGCCACCAATAATGTGTCTTAAGATCTTGGTACATCTTTCTAACTCCAGGATGTATCGAGTATCTTGTCTTATGTGCCTCATTTAATATCAACTTCCTTAATCCACCCAACTTCGGTACCCAAATACGATTTGCAAAATATCGAATTCCATCTTCCCGCATAACGAGTTGCTTCTCATACTTCTTCATTATTTCATTTCCTATATTTTCTTTAGTAAGTGCTTCTCGTTGAACTTCTTTGATTTGTGAGTTGAGATTCATGCGAATTTTTATGTTCATCGCTCGTACTCGAATTGGTTCTCATTCCTTTCTGCTTAAAGCATCGGCCACCACGTTCGCCTTCCCGGGATGATAACGAATTTCACAATCATAGTCGTTTATTAACTCGACCCACCTACGTTGTCTCATGTTCAGCTGTTTCTGATCAAAAATATGTTGAAGGCTTTTATGATCAGTAAACACAGTGCATTTAACCCCATACAAGTAGTGTCTCCATATCTTTAATGCAAACACGACTGCTCCCAGTTCTAGATCATGCGTCGTATAATTCCGCTCGTGAATCTTCAATTGTCGGGATGCGTATGCAATAACTTTCTTTCGTTGCATAAGAACGCAACCAAAACCTTGTCGCGAAGCGTCACAATATATTTCAAAATCATCGTCCCCTTCTGGTAACGATAAAATAGGCGCCGTAGTTAACTTCTTCTTTAGTAATTGAAATGCACTCTCCTGCTCAGAAGTCCATTCATATTTCTTCCCTTTTTGCGTTAACGCTGTCAACGGCTTAGCTATTCGGGAAAAATCTTGAATAAACCTTCTATAATAACCGGCTAAACCCAAAAATTGACGTATCTGCGTTGGTGTCTTAGGAGTCTCCCATTTTTCAATGGCTTCAATTTTTGCTGGATCAACCTGAATTCCTTTGCTACTAACAACGTGGCCAAGAAATTGCACTTCTTTCAACCAGAAAGCACATTTAGAAAATTTAGCATATAGCTGTTCTTTTCTCAACAACTCTAATATCAACCTTAAATGCTGCTCATGCTCTTGCTCACTCTTGGAATAGATAAGAATATCATCAATGAAAACGATAACAAACTTATCTAAATATGGACTACAAACTCGATTCATGAGGTCCATGAATACAGCTGGCGCATTTGTCAACCCAAACGGCATGACCAAAAATTCGTAATGACCATAACGTGTCCGAAAAGCAGTTTTCGGAATGTCCTCTTCTTTGACACGTAATTGATGATAGCCCGACCTTAAGTCAATTTTTGAGTACACACATGATCCTTGGAGTTGATCAAATAAGTCGTCAATTCTCGGTAGTGGATACCGATTCTTGATAGTTAACTTATTTAATTCACGATAATCTATACACATCCTAAAAGATCCATCTTTCTTTTTAACAAATAGAATCGAAGCTCCCCACGGTGAAGTACTTGGTCGTATGAATCCATGATCCAGTAATTCTTTTAACTGACTCTGAAGTTCTTTTAACTCGGACGGTGCAAGTCTATATGGAGCACGAGCCACTGGTGCAGCTCCTGGTACTAAATCTATTTGAAATTCTACAGATCTAAATGGAGGTAATCCCGGCAACTTTTCCGGAAAGACTTCAGGAAAATCTCTTGCCACAGGCACGTCATTGATGCTCTTCACTTTTTCCTTTGTTTCGACTTTATTAACATGTGATAAGATAGCATAGAACCCTTTCTTCAAGCACTTTTGAGCTTTCAAATAACTAATGAGTTTTAGCTTTGAGTTACCCTTCTCTCCATAAATCATTACTGGCGTTTTATCCTTACGAGGAATGCGAATTGCCTTCTTGGCGCACACAACTTCGGCTCCTATTTTGGACATCCAGTCCATGCCGACTATTACATCAAAACTTCCTAATTCTACGGGTATCAAGTCAATTTTAAACGTTTCTCCGGCTAAATTTATTTTACAATCACGGCAAATTTTATCGGCTTTAATTAGTTTACCATTAGCTAACTCAATCATGTACTTAGCATCGAGAGGTAATGATGAACAATTCAATTTAGCGTGAAAGTCTCTACACACGTAACTTCTATCAGCACCAGTATCAAATATAATAGATGCGGATAAGTTATTAATGGTAAACGTACCCGTAACAAGCTCCGGGTCTTCACATGCCTCTTTAGCATTAATAACAAATGCTCTTCCACGTGCAGGTCCGATATTCTTCTCTGGATTCGGGCACTGGCTCTTATAGTGACCTTGTTTTCCACACCCAAAACAAGTAATGGTAGCCAAAGCAGTTCTATTTGCATTGGTGGCAGGAGTCTTGGTACCATTTGTATTTGTAACGAGAGCCCTACAATCTTCAGCAAGATGACCCTTTCGATTACATTTGTTGCATACCACATTACAGTAACCAGAGTGATGTTTGTGGCATCGGTTGCATAAAGGATTTTGTCCTTTATAACCAAAGCTTAAACCACTACCCGTACCTTGCGTGTTTTCTTGTTTCTTAAAAGATTGTTGTTGGTTACCTCGATCATAATTTCCATTCCACTTTCTTTTGTTACCTGATACCTTCACATCAGTATTGGATACTTTCTTATCCATGATGACCTGATCCATTAGCTCGTTTGCCATGGTTATAGCTTCATGAATTGTCTTAGGTTTCGATGCTGTAACATTTGCTTTGACCTTTTTGGGCAAACCATCTTTGTACATTTCAATCTTCCGTTCTTCGGTTGGAACCAATTCAGGACATAGCAAAACTAATTCCATGAATCGCTGATTGTAGTTGGTGATTTCAGTACCAATAACCTTCAGACTTCGTAACTCATCTTCCAACTTCCTAACCTCGTTCCTTGGACAATATTCATTGATTAACATTGTTTTGAATTCTTCCCACGGAGTATCATAAGCTACATCTCCTCCTACAGCCTTCACATAATTTTTCCACCACGTGAGTGCACTATCTTGTAAGGTGCACGATGCGTATTTGGTCATGTCCTTTTCAACACAATCACTGATTTTGAACACAGTTTCCATCTTTTCTATCCACCGGGTTAAACCGATCGGTCCTTCTGTTCCACTGAATGATGAGGGCTTGCAAGCTTGAAAAGTTTTGTAAGTGCACCCCACACGAGGATTTGGGTTAACTGCAGCACCTCTTGCAGCCTCGACCCATAACATTCTGTCGTTCACTCGCTGATTGATGAGTTCCTGGATTTCTTGTTCCGTCATTCGGTTCAATCACGCCATATTCTTCTATAAGAATGAAAAGAAAATAATTATTCACATGGAATATTATAGATGTAGTGTATATTTACAGTACATTATAGCTTATTAATAATATGAACCAGGTATTATTATAAAAGCCTTTTCTTCTTATTAGCGTTTTATAATTATATCTAGGGTAGTACCTACCCGTTAATGTCCATACTTAATAGCTTAGTACAGAATCAATTACTACCATCTAAATAATACTTAACCATGGAAAATTATTGCATTTCACACTTCACTATTTTACATATGCTTATCTTACATCGAACATTAAGCAAACCACACTAATAATATTATACAAAACATTATATGATCCCATGGTTTAATACGGCAGCGCATCGTTTGGTCTATTTTCTAGGACGTTTAGGTTCAAAGAATCGCTTAACGCTTATCCTGGCTGTCTGCCTATATTTTGGCTGTGGGACTGAAGAACTGGATGCCGGGATAGAACGAGTAGGAATAGCGGGAATAGGGGTGGTAGTGTCTAGTGGAGTTGGTGCCACATCATCGTTATTAAACTCAGGATTTGAATTTTCTAATTCATTAGCCTTTCGTTTCTTTCCTAGTTCGAACTCTTCTTTTGTAATTTCCTGTATTTCTTCCTCGGGTTCACTTTCCTCCTCGGGTTCACTTTCCTCCTCGGGTTCACTTTCCTCCTCGGGTTCACTTTCCTCCTCGGGTTCACTTTCCGGGTTCTCTATAGTCGGTTCATCCGGAATTTGTGAGTCTTCCCCAAATATATTATTTTCGTCATCGGATAGGTTAATGACTGGAACACCATCTGAAGATTCTGGTTCGGAGTCGCTGAATGTGATAACAAGTTTTGAGCCCGACATCTATCACACAACAACTAACCCATTAGTACTACATAATATTTACATATAAATTTTAACCAACAATGATAAGCAATGGTTTTTAAATCAGACCCGGTCAAAGTCCAGACTTACTAATGTATCCTAACGACTTATCAGTTAGACACACTAATGCAAACCTGGTTCGCTAAGACCACCGCTCTGATACCACATGTCATAACCCGTCCTTAACCGTAAGAACGTGTTAGATAACGTATGATTTCATTGCGAGGTATTGACCTCTATATGCGACATTTTTAAAAGAAAAACTGCATATATTATACATTACAAACCATGATTCTTATTTTTGATACAAGCTTTGGACGAAATAAAGATGATTATCGTTTAGCGATAATCTTCGACTTACAAACTTTACAAATGATGATAACAACACGATTTCTAGCATATTTTACAACACAAGTTCTTGGATATGCAGTCTTATTTTTGACACAAATATGCGTACGCAAGATCCTGCTCAAATTCAACATAATGCAGCGGAAACTTCTAATTATCACCTGAGAATAAACATGTTTAAAACGTCAACATAAAGTTGGTGAGATATAGCTTTAGTGCCGGCAGCAATATATATATAGACCACAAGATTTCGTATATAAATAGTTTAATAAAAATATTCTAAGTGGTTGAGCACTTGGTAACCATACTTAACAATTAATCACGTCGCATATTCCCTTTAATATGAAATCTTACTACACTGTACCAAGTGTAGTCACGAAACGAAGTACTGTGCAACCGTTGAATACTGGTCGTCCAGTCCGGTTGGGGTTGTCAAGCCCGATAGATCTATCAACAGGATTCGCGTTTACAATACCGCTGTAAATATTAGTTACCAAGCTACAGGGAAGTATGCCAGTGGTACAACTCAACGTAGAATATATTTTTCAGTTACTTGTGTCCATAACGTAAAACATAAAATACATGTATTCTCATCCCGAAATATTTAGAGTTTAAAAGTGGGACTATATACTCACTTTCGTCTTGAAGATATATATATTTTGACTTGGTCTCCCGGTTGATATCACGAACCTATCCATATATATTATATCAATACCTTTTCTTTTTAAACAACGTCACATATATATTCTTGTTATACTTTTAATACTTTTTATAATTCCTTAGTCCGTAGTTAGCAGTTCGTTGTTAGTAATTCAATTTTAATGGTTCATATTTAGATGTTTAATAAACCCCCAACGAAATAAATAAAACCCCCAACGTATATGTATTGGTCGAGATTAATCTTGACCCACGGTACCGGTGTTGTCAAATGACGTGTTGCGTACATAAAGTACCGGTGTTGTCAAATGACGTGTTGCGTACAAACATGGGATCTTATGATTAATCTTCTCGTGTTGTTTACGGGTGATCCTGAACCATATAAAATTGAATTATGAGTACATATATAAAATATCATGTTATCTTAAAAAGATGTGATTTATTTTAATTTTCTCCAATTAATCCCGAAGTTAAACTAGTCTTGGATAGCCAATTTTGTTTCGGTCATAGTTTCTTCGTTACAACTCCGTTTTCGTTGATTCAACTTGCCATCTCCTTGGATCGAGTTCCTCTTTAAGACTATGAACTGTAAATATCTTAGTTTGTATTCAAAATCACACGGCATAGGTGAAACTTTAGTGAAACTTATGAAGTTAAACCTTTTCCTTTATGTAGGCAACCTTAAATGATTATTTTTCTAAAAATACTTATACTTTGAATTAAATCATGAAATTTTTATGTGTTACCATATTCATAGTAAAAATCATTTTTCCAGAACATAAACCTTCAATTCAAAGTTTAAGATGGTTTTTAATTATCCAACCCAAAACAGCCCCCGGTTACACTCCGACGTCGTAAAAACAGTTTTTAAGGTGTTCTTTGAAAAACCAAGTTATACCTTGTTAAATTAGCATATATTTAAGTTATATTACAGGTCTTGAAGTATTTTAAAAGTTAAGTTAGAAGGATCTATTTAGTTTGCAAACAAGTTTGAAAACATTCAAACTATGTTCTTGTTGTTAAAATTGTATACCACAAAATATGATAGCTATATATATATGAATCGAATAAGGTTATGAACATAGATACTACCTCAAGTTCCTTGGACAAGGTTTCTGTAAAAGAGGAGTAAGAACCTAGAACCAAAAGGGTGATGGAATTGGATGAAAGATTGGAAGTAAGTTTGTGTTCTTGGAAGGATTTCTTGAAGTGTTTTTGTAAGGTTTTCTTATGAGATTTAAGTGTTGTTTTTGAAGCTAAATGATGGAGAAAATGCTTGGAGATGATCAAGTATGAAGTTAAGAGTATTTTGAGAGAGAAATGGAAGTGTAAGTATGAGAAAATGGGGTGAAGAAATGGTGTGCATGCATAAAAACGTTTTTAGGTTATAAAGGAAAAAAAAGATACCTAACTTTGTTTTCTTGCTAAATAATTCATGCTACTTGACAAATGGTTGGTTCCACATGTTTCTTAATCATTTAAGGCTGCTAAGGAGCAGATTTTTATTGGTATATACCAATAGTAAATACATCTAGAAGCTGCATATGATACGAGTACATATACTCTAGATATACGTATAGAAATTTTGTGAAAAATGGAATGAGGATTCAAATATAGCTATCTTTTGTGAATACACTTATATGGTTTTATGTATTTAAGTTCTTAAAAGTGATTAAATTCATTACTTATACGATATATGTATAAACATTATAGGTCATAAGTATTTAAGTCAAATAACGTTGCGTATGGTTATCGTTTTGAAAACTTAAGTTAGTAGTTTCAAAATATACATATAACTTATTGTTATTAATACAAAATGAGATATTAAAACATTCTTAGATCATGTTAAATATGTATATATACATATATATACACAAACGTATAATTATCATATGTTATATAGTTCGTGATATCATCGGTCAAACTAGACGGTCAAACGTTGTGTAAAACTCTTTTCAAAAACATAAATCTCAACAATTTGGATTGCTTATCATGTTGGTAAGGTTTAATTTATGTAAATATTAATCTTACAAGTATAGAATGATCGAAAAAGTGCGGGTCATTACATTGGAAGAGAGATGATGAGATTGGGAAAAAATGACTACTGATCAAATGTCTGCAAGACTTGGAAGCTATATTATAAAGCTTCTAATTTGAAGACATTCGCAGACCTTTTTTTGTCTTATATCTTCAAGAAAACAAACAGCCTTCAACAACAAAATAAGGTCTTCAATGTAAAAAACAAACACCGCCTAAATATACTGAGGACAGATTACATTTCTAACTAGTGAAATGACCCGTAAAATCACGGGTTTGTTTTAATAAAATAATTTAATGATATGTTTTAGGTATTAAGTGAACGTAAATGTTAAAGTCATTTAGTTTAATGACCCGTGGAACTACAGATTCCGACTAAGAAACTTGTCATTATTTTTACAAACATATTGATATACTTAACTTGGTCAGAATAAATGAACTACATTTATTCTCCCACAACCTTCTTCCAATTTTCATCACAATTGCTATTTTCGTTGTCATAAAATCTACATTACAACATTTTATTGAGACGTGTATTTTGTATATACATGTGTAACGTAATTAATCTGGTAAAAAACCCCATAGTTAAATAATAGTATAATAATAATAATAATAAATTTTGCTCTAAAATTGAGTATTTATATTTTTAATAATAATTATTAGTAATAACAAATGTTTCCTTATTTTTATTAAAAAAAATTAAAACTACAATTATTACATGAAGGTGGTATAATATGTTTCAAAGTTTGTACATGTGTTAATGGGGTCTTTTGTAAAAGATTGTATAATTTTTTTAAAGTTTGTACATATGGTCACGTGAATGTTATACCATAATTTTAAAAAGTGATCCGATATTTTGTGTTTAAAAAGTTGACTAATGAATGATATTTTGTCGTGTTTAAGAAATTTTATTTTAAGTATCTTTTAAGAGATTTGATATTTTCACACAAATATATCACACAATATCAGTCACAATCTGACTTGCCATTTTAGCAACATAAATTATTTAGTTGTTATGATTGAAGAAAAGAATAAGATATGATGCAGAAAATAATAACGTACGTTAAAAGTAATACGGAATAATTATTTAGTTGTTATTATGAAAAGGAAAAACTAATTTATTAATAAAGTAGAAGATAAATAATTACTCTTTTTAATTAATTTATTTTAATTAGTGTTTATGACATCATTTACATGTGTTCTAATTTTTTCTTTTTTCTTTTGATTTATTTTTATAAAGGATAATTGATTATTTATGATATTACAAGAATAGAGATTTAATATTAACTTTAACTATAGATACTCATCTGGTCCCCTTCACTTGTTAAAGGAACCATCAACATTTTGATTTATGTATTTGTATTTACACGTGTGTCTCATGCTAGTCACATACTCACATGATGTTTAGCCTTCTCTTCATTTCATTGTTACTATTTTTTGTAACTAATAATGTACATGTATATTTATTTGCCTTGAGGCGAAGACACAATGATAATGAAAAAAGATCCATCACCTACGATTTTTGTTTCAAATATTTTATAATTAACTACACAATTCTCCATAACCTACGATTTTTGTTTCAAAAATTTTACAGTTAACTACACAATTCTGGCACATAGCTAAATTAATTACACAATTTTGACGCATTGCCCCGACCATCGTGCTAGTGTGACAACCCGAGAATTTCCGACCAAATTTAAACTTAATCTTTATATGTTTCCGACACGATAAGCAAAGTATGTAATGTTGAGTCTAGAAAATTTTGAAACGATGTTCATATATTCAATTGACCTTCGACTGTTCTCGACGATTCACGAACAACCATTTGTAAATAGATACATATACATATATATATATACATATATATATATATATATATATATATATATATATATATATATATATATATGTAATAATTTAAAATATTATTTGAAATAATATATGAGTTAATTGTTGAAAATAAATATGTAAAATAATATGCGATGTAATGAAAACTATTATTATAAATATATATATATATATATATATATATATATATATATATATATATATATATATATATATATATATATATATATATATATGTATATGTATGTGTGTGTGTGTGTATAAATATGTATATAAATACTACTTGGAAATGTATAAAATAATATTAAATCTATTTATTTAAAAATATATAATATATATTTATGTGATAAAACTTGTTATTTAAAACTAATTATATATAAAGAGAGAGTAAATGAAAAATGAATGATTTCGAGTTTAATTGGTAAACGTCGGTAACACTCGGTTGATGTTTTGTTAGTTTCAATATAGATATTGTACATGTTCATGAAGGATTGAAATAAAAGTTGGACTGTAAATTGATTACGAAGATTTTAGATTTGTTAAAAATATTTTTACCTTTTTAAGTTTAAATATTAGTACTCCGTGCATATAAATTAGAACAGAAAATAAATAATTATCGAACCTTTTTGATAAGGTTTCAAACAGTTAATGAGTGAAATAATTAAATATATATAATCTAAAGGTTTGGGATTTTTAGGAACACTTTTATATGTTAACTGTTTAGCAATGGACACGATATAGCCATCCGGGATAAACTGTCGGCAGTATCAGACAAGTTAAATTCACATGATGCATTTGATTACTGTTTCAAATAGTTCTTTTGACTTTATTATGGTATATGATATTATATCTATATATGCACATGTGATGTATCAAACGAGAATCAAACTGCATCTTCTCAATTCTTTTCATTATAACCACAAAACAACCATCTTCACCTCATCTCCTTCACCATGATCTACCACGTTTATGTTTCTAAATTCGGTTCAATCCACCATTAATCATCACCATAAACACCACCCTTACCACATTTGATGACAACCATCCACCATCTAATTAATCCCCATCAAACCACCACCTTGTTAAATACCATCAACACCTTCCTAAACCATTGTGTATTTGTGTATATGTTTCTGTTTTCTGACTAGACTAACCCACTGTACCGCCACCATCACCTATCCCTCTCAATATATCTCTCTCTCTCTCTCTCTTCCTCTCTCTCCCTTTCTTCTTCAAATTGAATCACCACCCATTTCGTCATCTAACCACCACCATCAAACACCTTCTGCAGCTACACCTTCACCATCACCACACCAGCAATCACCACTGCCACCTGCTGCCAAAGTTGTTGAAACCGCTATCGCCATCGGTTTTTATATATATATATTTTTTATTTTTCTTTCCTTCTTCTTTTCGTTCCTATGTTACACCTATAAACCAAAGCCTCACCATCACCAAAAACCAACCTGTGCTGCTGTTGTTCGCGTTCAAGTGCAGCTATTACAGCAATATTATTTTTTGTCTACATGGACCTACAACAGAAGTTGACTACATAAATAAAGAAGTGGTGCAGTAAATAACGATTACAATAATGATATGATTGATGAAATGATGATACCAAAGATCACGTTTAATGAAGATGATACATAAAATAACGAGGACGAGATAATGAAAACCATTTGAACCACCACAACCCCACCATCGTGAACCACCCGAAAACCAACTAATACTCGTCATCGTTCGATCATTACAAGTGTAGTAAATTAGCGTGTTCAACAGCTACTGCAGTTGATAGCTGCTGCATTAAATACGTATCTGTTTTAATTATTTAAGAGGAACAAAGAGGTGACAGAAGGAAAAAGTTAGATAAATTTAAGATAGTAACTAAAACAGAAAAGAAGAAATGGAGGAATGGTTTGGAATGTGGGTGTTGAACAGGAGGTCCTGGGTTCGAAACCAGGAGTTTGAATATATTTTTTTTCTTCCTTCAAAATTGTAACAACCCAAACCAAACCACGAACAACCCGCGTGTAAATATCAAAATAAAATTTTTTTTTGCTGGAAAAGCACTTGGCGCGGCGCGCAATATGGCCGCGCGGCGCGCCAAACTGGTCTGTCCAAAAAGTCATGAAACGCGGAAAAGATCGGCACTTTCCGGCATAATTAGACAAAACGCTTTTAACAACATATTCAAATATGTAAAACTAACACTACTCAACCATAAAATAAGTTTTACAAAGCGGGGCCCACGTCGGCCGTTTTACGAGTTTAATACTAAATATGAGTTTCGATCATCAAAATGTTTAAGTACCAAACTACACTACGAGCATGGTGTTTGGGATTAAACTACCAAAGTCTCGGTCAAACTCCAAAAGCTAATATCTCAAAAGCGTTCTCTAACAACGACGGGATCTTTAATCCAAGAAGATGCCCTTACCCTTGTCCACAACCGAACCTATAAAAGGGTAAACAACG
This sequence comes from Rutidosis leptorrhynchoides, assembly GCF_046630445.1. Lineage (NCBI taxonomy): Eukaryota > Viridiplantae > Streptophyta > Magnoliopsida > Asterales > Asteraceae > Rutidosis > Rutidosis leptorrhynchoides. The sequence goes on from NC_092338.1 coordinate 47,239,535, forward strand.
AGAGGGTAAGCAAAGCTTAGTGAATGCAATAATTACAAATACATATATATAACTCATCTATTTGCAATCACATTTACCAAATACCTCATACGAACTTGTAACTCAATTAGCATGACATCGTACCCAAAACACTTATCAATTCGTACATTAACACAAAACCGCATTAGCATATACTCAACACAATGTATATATATATATATATATAAACAATATGCTAAATAATCGACAATCTCAATATGGTTAACCATAAACGCTATGGTGTTACCGGCTCGTGGTTCACACCATACGCAATTGAGTCATACTCTTTTATAGTGTTACCGGCTCGTGGTTCACACTCGATGCTACCGGCTCGTGGTTCACATCTTATTTTATAGTGCTACCGGCTCGTGGTTCACACTCAATGCTACCGGCTCGTGGTTCACATCTTATTTTATAGTGCTACCGGCTCGTGGTTCACACTCGATGCTACCGGCTCGTAGTTCACATCTTATCGCACAAATGTTATGGCATTACCGGCTCGATGGTTCATACCATAACAAACACAAATAAACGCGTCATATACACATACGTATAGTTACTCCACTCACCTCAAAATCTCTTGTGAAAGATAATCAAGCTCGGAAATCTTCAATGTAACGTACCTATTACATTATTCATAATATCAATCACAAACTCAAGTTGGTCAACCAACTAAAACTCCATTCTAGGGTTATCTTTGTGACGACCCGGAAATTTCCGACCAAATTTAAACTTAATCTTCATATGTTTCCGACACAATAAGCAGAGTCTGTAATGTTGAAATCTTAAAAACTTTGAACTGTGTTTAATATATTCATTTAATCTTTGACTACTCCCGACAATTCACGAACAAATGTGTGTAAATAACTATGTAAATATATATATATATATAAATTATTATATGAAATTTGTTACTTGTAATTTATCATATTATTATTAATATTATTATGATTATTATTATGATTATTGATTATTAATAAGGTTGTCATACTATAATTATTATCAATATATTATTATTATCATCTTTATTCTTAAAAATCATTATTATTACTAAACTAGCACTAATATTAAAATTTTAATTTTAATTTTTGTTATTATTATTATTATTAACAAGTATTATTATTATTATTATTATTATTATTATTATTATTATTACTAATGTAAGTATAATTAATATTATCAGAATTTTTATAATTAATATTAATAGAATTATTATTATTAATATATTTACTTTATTTATTAAAAATAAAAGAAACAAACGAATTCTGTAATAGGATCAATGGCCTCACAATCGTACTATCTTGATCTTTTGTCTCCAAAATCCAATCAAATCTCAGAAAATAACAAAATCAATGACAAATCAAATTTAACTTTATATTCTTTTATTTATTTTTTTTCTTCCGACTAAAATAGTTGTTAAGTTTTGTTATATGTCTTAATCGATTTGCAATACAGCCAAATCATCTTTATTAGTTACAATGTTCGATTACTATCTGTATATATTACTATCACTTATACAAACTCGAAAAATTACACCCAAATTATATAAAATCCAAACAACCCATTCGATCATCCAAGAAAAACCTTAAAAACCTATTGTTTGCTTCTAGCTGCTATTACTCGACAGGCTGCTGTCTGATACGGTTTGGTTGGCCCGACATCACGGCAACCAGACACCATCGAACCACATGGTCTGCTACTACAATTGTTACTCTTCAAATCGTTCAAATCCACCCGAACACCACCAATCTTCGATCAAAATGAACTGCAGCTGCTGCTGCCATTATGTTCCTGTTCTGTTACGGGCTGAACACACCACAAACCTACCATCTTGAACAACCACTCACACACTTGACCTCAATCACCACAAATCACCATCAACATACTATACACATATACATATCATGATCCCTATACCACACTTCCTTCCTGCAAAAACTTAAACGAGGTAACCAAATACTGTGCACCTTACTTATATGTATCAACATAGAATACAGTAAAGAAATCTACCATGAAAACTCGTTATGCAATTACTATTATTACTCACCTTTTATCCTTTCCATTTTCTGTGATATTCGAACACCACTTTCATCATCACGATTAAACTCGCAACCCACTTTAACCACTTCATTGAGTCACCACTAAATTCACCACTATAACCGCCACCTGCCATCATTGAACACTTCCACAAACAGTCTCTATCGCCACTCTTTTTGTTTCTGTCTTAAACCATCAAGAACCTCCCCCAATAAACAGCTTCTGTTTCTGTCTTCAATCAAATGCCACCACACCACCATCACAGCTTCTGCTATTCTTCGTTTGTCCAAGCACCTCTCATAATCACCACACTTCGTAAACCACCACCAAACCGTGACTGTAATATGGTCCTGTTTTCAATAACAATTACTACTGCTACACCTGCAAAACAATCAAACTAGAAAACCTTCAACTCCTAATGTTAGACTATGAATCAGCCTCATAACACCATCGAATTTTTCACATAATTCGGACCTGGTTACATTAAAGAAAAGAAAACAAAATATTCCAAGTTTCATATTCAACTTAAACAGATAGATTACATAGCAGTGAATCTGATTGAGTTGAATAATGATTGATGACTAATAAATGTATCTTTATATAAAATAATAAGTGAATAAAAAGAATGCAAATCACTGTTCTTGTTTCTGGTGGTTAAACGATGATGGTAACAATCGATGAATGGGTACAGTACCTGTAATTACATTACTATGATGATTGATTTCTTCCTAGTTGAGCAAACCTCAATTATTGCTTCAATTCTTCCATTAACAACGATGATTAAGGCTGGTGAGGGCGATTAAGCGATGATGATGATGAATCGTCGATGATTGTTGTAACCGATTAATCTATTGATGATAAAGATGGTTGTCGATTGAGTGAAAGATGAGGATACAGTGATGATAACCGATCGATGATGATGGTATAGGAATGATAATTGATCGATGATAATGATGCTACAGTGATGATAATCGACGACGATGATGATGATGATGAAATAAAGAGTGGCTCGTTAATTGTTGCTGCTACCCTATTTCAGAAACCCTCGAATGGTTACGAATGATACGAATAGATTATTAAATGGGTTGTTAAGTGGGTTTGCTAAGTGGACTTGGACAAGTATTAAAAATGATGGATCCAAAGTTAGCCCAATTGATTATTAATGGTAAAAATTATTATTATTTTTATTATTATTATTATTATTATTATTATTATTATTATTATTATTATTATTATTATTATTATTATTATTATTATTACTATTATTATTAATTATTATTCTTATTATTTTTATGAGTATTGTTATCATTAGTAATTATTATTATTATCACATGTATCATAATTATTATTATTATCAATGCCAAAATAAATATTAGTTATCATTTTTATCATTTTTTTTTCACTATTATCAATATTAGTATTATCATTAAGATTATTATTAGTATTATTATTATTATGATTGAAAACTATCATTTTTATTATTATCGTTAATATTTTCATAGCAAATAAATAGCGTGTATATTTTTTATACTGATATTCATATTAGATATAATTATATATTGAGTATATTAACATTTTTTTTACATATAGCAAATTATTGACTTTTGATAAAAATACTAATTACATATAAATATAAATACATAATCATAAGTATAAACATTAATTACTTTGAAAGTATATATAAAATAAAAATAGATGACATCTAATTTAAGAAATAAAATATACATAAAATATATATATATATATATATATATATATATATATATATATATATATATATATATATATATATATAAATTAGGAGTGATCATAAATTACATATAATTACAACACTTAACATATAAATATTATAAGAATAATAAATGAAATTATTTGATTATCATTATATGTATTAATATACACAAATGATATAGGTTCGTGAATCCGAGGCCAACCCTGCATTGTTCAATATAGTCATATGTATTTTTACTACAAAATACATTAGGTGAGTTCATTTGCTCCCTTTTACTCTTTACATTTTTGGAACTGAGAATACATGAGCTGTTTTTACAACTGCTTTATTAAATGCTTTTGAAATATATTTTGAACTGTGAATACATGAAATGCTTTTATAAATGTTTGACGAAATAGACACAAGCAAAACATTCATCGAATGAATTATTATGCAGACATAAGTTCTGCGGATTGTTATTGAATTATGTAGACATGATAATTGCCACCATTGAATTATGTGGACATGATAATTGCCACCATTGAATTAGGTGGACATGATAATTGCCACCATTGAATTATGTGGACATGATAATTGCCACCAATTGATATGAATGTTATGTATCGAGAGAATGATTTTATACACAGGTTATGTGTATGATATTTTTGTGCACGAGATATGTGTACGGTTACTAAGATTTATGAAAGATGATTTCGTACACGAGAAAGGTGTACTGTATTTAAAAGATATCGCATGTACATTACAGGTGGGTATAGGATTCGGGCCCATTTGTACCATGCAGGATTTAAATTTTGTGGTCTATCAAAATAATGAATTTTATTGTTTTATGATAAACCTATGAACTCACCAACCTTTTGGTTGACACTTGAAAGCATGTTTATTCTCAGGTATGAAAGAAATCTTCCGCTGTGCATTTGCTCATTTTAAGGACATTACTTGGAGTCGATCATCGCTCTGGGATTAAATGTTGATGACTTCGTCCAGATGGATTAGGACGGGGCATTTCAGTTGGTATCAGAGCGGTGGTCTTAGCGAACCAGGTCTTGCATTAGTGTGTCTAACTGATTGTTGTTTAGATGCATAGGTGAGTCTGGACTTCGACTGTGTCTGCATGTCAAAAGTTTTGCTTATCATTTAGTTACGAAAAATTATTTGCTTATCATCCTTACAGTCTAGACACGTCTTACTGTCTCTATTGCATAGACAGTGTACAGATAAATTCTTATCTTAGCATATCTGTTATTGTTACCTTTATCTGACAGCTTCCATAGATTCCTCCGTAACTTATGGGATTTTAGTATTATATATGCATATGTAAATTATGTATTGCAGGGTACTAATCTACATCCTATAATCTAATTCTTATTGAAAATCCTTCATCTGATCGTGCGAGATGAATTCCTCAACCAGTTCGAATTTTCTCGGATTCCGACAGCTATTCCGACATGGATATTCACCTAAGCTCCGGAAGCAGCGTCACCAGAATGAATCAACCAATCATCCATCTCCAATTCATCTAATGAGTTCGTAGTCGACTTAACCAATGGAGACGCGAAGAAGGCGACCCTTTCCATCAACCAAATTCACCTCTTGGTGAAGAACCTGATGCACTTACCGGTGAACCTGTCCGAAACACCATTTTCACACTCATCTCCAGAGTATCTCGCCACAATTATATTCTATCTAAAATTCTAAACCTTATTCATTCGCTCGTTCCAATCGACAATCACCCCGGAATAATAAAAGAAGTCAACAAACTTCGCGCTCGAAAAATAAATTTGGAGAATATGGTGCAAAATGTACCAGCTTCAGCAACATCACTGACACCAACAGTACCATCAGTAACAGCACCAGTACCCAAGCTTCAACATCACATGCCTCAACATCTCATTCTGTACCGTGAGTATAATCACCGTTCTACATGACGTTCTACATCTTCACTCTTCATGATGATTAAGTAATCTCTAATGTTTTAGAGATTATGTATACTAGTTCTAACGGTAAAACAAACGAGTTTAATATTATATTAACTCATTTAATCCATGATTACATCTGAAGAAAATATATACAAGTATATTTTCATAAAGATTGTAATTAAAAATTCTTTCGTACAAACTGTTAATGGTAAAAATATTTTAACGGGTAGGTAATACCCGATGAATATTTAGATTTTACATTAATAAGTTACAATGTACATTCTTCGAATCTGATTCAAAAGTCATTTACTATTCTATTTACAACCACCGATATACGTATCCATTCACCAAAGAATAACTATTTTCATTCAAATTCAATTTCATATTTGGATTTTGATTTATCATAATCCAACAAGTGGCATAATGAAGAAAACATTGGACAAAATAAAATTTGTTAGAAACAAACAAATTAACTATGAGAAATTTTGTTAAGAATCCATGCTAACTGTTTCCAGCTAACTGTTCCTACCTAACTGATTACATTTTATTTATCGCAGTTTATTTATCGCAATTTAATTATCGCAATTTTATTTATCGTCATTTAATTTCTGTTATTTACTTTACGCACTTTATTTATCGTCATTTAATTTCTGTTATTTATTTTACGCACTTTAAATATAGGGACACGTATACAAGGTTTTGACATATCATATCGACCCATCTATATATATTAATTGGAATAACCATAGACACTATATATGCAGTAATGCGGGAGTTAGCTATACAGGGTTGAGGTTGATTCTATAATAATATATATAGTTTGAGTTGTGATCGAGTCTGAGACATGTACACGGGTCACGATACATATTAATTAATTTGAATATTATATATTAAATTATATATGAATTATTGGACTGTTAACTGTGAATTATCGACTGTGGACTAATGACTTTGGACAATTAAAATGAATTAAAATGTTGATTATAATATATGAAACTAAATAATTCTTCAAGTTGCCACTTGATTTCATCTTAAACGCCATTTGTATCTGGACAATTCTAATCTGCGTTCAAACCTTTCATGATTCTTGAAAACACCTCAATTGAAAGGATGAACCAACCGCACTTCATCTATGGAAGAAAAGATTGACGCATATAGTTATGCACCTGAAAACTCCTGGACCCTAAGTAAAAGTTTAACACGTGTCTGTGTTAGCTCCTTTGGCATTGTTATTACCGAAAATAACATTGCAACTCTTTTTCAAATTAGCCAACTTTATCACAGCTTCAACAAATCAACTTCAACTTCCATTCGAATTAGCCTTATTATAACCTCGATATATAAGTTTGCCTGTCGTCATCGGTACCAGAGAACCGTTTATATTTCACCACATTAGCAGTAAAATTACCAGCAACTTCAATGAATTTGGACTTTTCGAAAAATTATTATATTCATTGAAACCCCATCTTGTATTCACCTATATCCTGTAACAATAATTGCCATACCAATTACCGGGAATCAGCAACCAGTATTTCAAATCTCGTAGCATTTTTACGTCAATAGTTATATGTATACATATAACAATTATCTCCTAGAATTACGATCTTCAATTCTGAAATTTTGAAAAGGCACCCAATTTACCAATCGATACTCTGAATGTTGAAAAAGCTGAATGAAGCAGCAGAAACTGTAGGCAACCGTAAACGACCTTAGTCATCGGAAGTTTGATGATAAAGAATAATATGTTGGAAAAGCTCAGAAACGTTGGAACTGGAAAACGGATAGAGTTAACCATGAAGGAGACCAAGGACAAATACAAGGACCATACCCTATATTCAAAGAATCCAGATAATTCTGGATCCGTTGAAATCTTTAGAGAATATCTTGCTCCGAAGTCATGTTAAAATCTTGCGGAAAATCTTTCTCCATCAACCATCGAACTTAGAAATTCCAAAATATCATCATCAATATCTTCGATATTTCTGAGGATATTTTCATAAATATTCTCGTCTGAAATTATATATCTCTTCGTGCTTCCTGTGTATCATTATATTGGAAACATTCAATAGAAAATTTAGTACCAAAAAGTAGATTATGCGAAACTATGAAGAAAGCCGTGGACAAATCACAAAGAATAAGTTTGACTTCAAAGAATCCAAATGATTCAATGTCTGCTAAAGTCTTTAGTGAATATCTTGCTCCTTACTCTAAACCCTTGCAGACAATAGTTTCTATCATCCTCTGATCTTAGATACTCTGAGATATTATCGTATCTTTCATTATAAATATCCTCCATATTTCTGGAGATATTTGTATAACTATTCTTATCTGAAATCATTAATCTTTTCGCGCTATCAGTGTTACATCATATAGAAACTGTTAGTTTCTATATTCTGTAAACTTTCGAGCTTAAAATATGAATGTTATTGAAGTAATGTTGAAAACTGATGCATGAGTTGGTATAATATATTGACACTTGATCAACGTGATTATATTACAGTAAGTCATGCTGAGTTTCTAATGAAACATGATGATTCACAGACTATAACGTCATCATGTGGCATGTTACACGACTCTTACATTCTATCTAATCTATAAACATATCGGGAACATGTCTTCCTGATAGTTCTATCTTTTCCCTTGAATTCTGGTACTTTGACAAACCAAATCGTGCTATTAATTTCTTTCTTGTTTAGAACATTAGTGCATTCGAAACTCCATACTTACGAATTTTGGACCGTTACTCGCTTTACTAGAGGTCGAGAAGAGGATAAAAAGACAAAGAGCTCCAAAATATAAGAGAAAATATAAAGCCCAATAACAACACGGAGGTTACAGACCGTAGATATTAATACGAATAGCAATATAATGACACGGTAGAATTAAAAAAAGTATAACCCCAAGGTAATAGTAAAAATAAACAGATTTTTCTGGTGGAAGATCGAAAAGAAGGATGACAGAAATGATAAATAGGAAAAATATCAAGAATTAGAACTGGATTAAGCATTTTCACATTCTTTTGGAGGTACGAAATAAGGAAGAAAGTATAGGATTGGTGAGAATAATGGAACGGAAGAGTTAAATTTATAATGAAAATATCAGACAGAGTAATTGAGGCAGATCATCGTATTTAATTATAGAGATCTTAATTTCCCTACTCGCCGAAGAATCAAATCTTTTAGATTTCGAATATTTTCTTTAATTCCCTTGAATTCCGGAAAGCAACCGTGACTACGTCACCGGTTAAGACGAACTTGCATTTATTCATTTCGTTCTTTTGTGATAGCTTCATTCGTACTCTTCAAGTAATAGAATTATCTTATTCATGTTACTCTATTTATCAGCTTATATTCGTCAGGAAAACATTTTTATTGTTAGCCATGACGACCTCACTCAAATTTCGGGACGAAATTTCTTTAACGGGTAGGTACTGTGACGACCCGAAAATTTCTGACCAAATTTAAACTTAATCTTCATATGTTTCCGACACAATAAGCATAGTCTATAATGTTGAAATCTTAAAAACTTTGAACTGTGTTTAATATATTCATTTAATCTTTGACTACTCCCGACGATTCACGAACAAATGTGTGTAAATAACTATGTAAATATATATATAAATATATATATATAAATTATTATATGAAATTTGTTACTTGTAATTTATCATATTATTATTAATATTATTATGATTATTATTATGATTATTGATTATTAATAAGGTTGTCATACTATAATTATTATCAATATATTATTATTATTATCTTTATTCTTAAAAATCATTATTATTACTAAACTAGCACTAATATTAAAATTTTAATTTTTGTTATTATTATTATTATTATTAACAAGTATTATTATTATTATTATTATTATTATTATTATTATTATTATTATTATTATTATTATTATTATTACTAATGTAAGTATAATTAATATTATCAGAATTTTTATAATTAATATTAATAGAATTATTATTATTATTAATATATTTACTTTATTTATTAAAAATAAAAGAAACAAACGAATTCTGTAATAGGATCAATGGCCTCACAATCGTACTATCTTGATCTTTTGTCTCAAAATCCAATCAAATCTCAGAAAATAACAAAATCAATGACAAATCAAATTTAACTTTATATTCTTTTATTTATTTTTTTTCTTCTGACTAAAATAGTTGTTAAGTTTTGTTATATGTCTTAATCAATTTGAAATACAGCCAAATCATCTTTATTAGTTACAATGTTCGATTACTATCTGTATATATTACTATCACTTATACAAACTCGAAAAATTACACCCAAATTATATAAAATCCAAACAACCCATTCGATCATCCAAGAAAAACCTTAAAACCTATTGTTTGCTTCTAGCTGCTATTACTCGACTGGCTGCTGTCTGATACGGTTTGGTTGGCCCGACATCACGGCAACCAGACACCATCGAACCACATGGTCTGCTACTACAATTGTTACTCTTCAAATCGTTCAAATCCACCCGAACACCACGAATCTTCGATCAAAATGAACTGCAGCTGCTGCTGCCATTATGTTCCTGTTCTGTTACGGGCTGAACACACCACAAACCTACCATCTTGAACAACCACTCACACACTTGACCTCAATCACCACAAATCACCATCAACATACTATACACATATACATATCATGATCCCTATACCACACTTCCTTCCTGCAAAAACTTAAACGAGGTAACCAAATACTGTGCACCTTACTTATATGTATCAACATAGAATACAGTAAAGAAATCTACCATGAAAACTCGTTATGCAATTACTATTGTTACTCACCTTTTATCCTTTCCATTTTCTGTGATATTCGAACACCACTTTCATCATCACGATTAAACTCGCAACCCACTTTAACCACTTCATTGAGTCACCACTAAATTCACCACTATAACCGCCACCTGCCATCATTGAACACTTCCACAAACAGTCTCTATCGCCACTCTTTTTGTTTCTGTCTTAAACCATCAAGAACCTCCCCCAATAAACAGCTTCTGTTTCTGTCTTCAATCAAATGCCACCACACCACCATCACAGCTTCTGCTATTCTTCATTTGTCCAAGCACCTCTCATAATCACCACACTTCGTAAACCACCACCAAACCGTGACTGTAATATGGTCCTGTTTTCAATAACAATTACTACTGCTACACCTGCAAAACAATCAAACTAGAAAACCTTCAACTCCTAATGTTAGACTATGAATCAGCCTCATAACACCATCGAATTTTTCACATAATTCGGACCTGGTCACATTAAAGAAAAGAAAACAAAATATTCCAAGTTTCATATTCAACTTAAACAGATAGATTACATAGCAGTGAATCTGATTGAGTTGAATAATGATTGATGACTAATAAATGTATCTTTATATAAAACAATAAGTGAATAAAAAGAATGCAAATCACTGTTCTTGTTTCCGGTGGTTAAACGATGATGGTAACAATCGATGAATGGGTACAGTACCTGTAATTACATTACTATGATGATTGATTTCTTCCTAGTTGAGCAAACCTCAATTATTGCTTCAATTCTTCCGTTAACAACGATGATTAAGGCTGGTGAGGGCGATTAAGTGATGATGATGATGAATCGTCGATGATTGTTGTAACCGATTGATCTATTGATGATAAAGATGGTTGTCGATTGAGTGAAAGATGAGGATACAGTGATGATAACCGATCGATGATGATGGTACAGGAATGATAATCAATCGATGATAATGATGCTACAGTGATGATAATCGACGATGATGATGATGATGATGATGATGAAATAAAGAGTGGCTCGTTAATTGTTGCTGCTACCCTATTTCAGAAACCCTCAACTGGTTACGAATGATACGAATAGATTATTAAATGGGTTGTTAAGTGGGTTTGCTAAGTGGACTTGGACAAGTATTAAAAATGATGGATCCAAAGTTAGCCCAATTGATTATTAATGGTAAAAATTATTATTATTATTATTATTATTATTATTATTATTATTATTATTATTATTATTATTATTATTATTATTATTATTATTATTATTATTACTATTATTATTAATTATAATTCTTATTATTGTTATTAGTATTGTTATCATTAGTAATTATTATTATTATCACATGTATCATAATTATTATTATTATCAATGCCAAAATAAATATTAGTTATCATTTTTATAATTTTTTTTACTATTATCAATATTAGTATTATCATTAAGATTATTATTAGTATTATTATTATGATTGAAAACTATCATTTTTATTATTATCGTTAATATTTTCATAGCAAATAAATAGCGTGTATATAAAAATATACTGATATTCATATTAGATATAATTATATATTGAGTATATTAACATTTTTTTACATATAGCAAATTATTGACTTTTGATAAAAATACTAATTACATATAAATATAAATACATAATCATAAGTATAAACATTAATTACTTTAAAAGTATATATAAAATAAAAATAGATGACATCTAATTTAAGAAATAAAATATATATAATATATATATATATATATATATATATATATATATATATATATATATATATATATATATATATATATATATATATATATATATTAATTAGGAGTGATCATAAATTACATATAATTACAACACTTAACATATAAATATTATAAGAATAATAAATGAAATTATTTGATTATCATTATATGTATTAATATACACAAATGATATAGGTTCGTGAATCCGAGGCCAACCCTGCATTGTTCAATATAGTCATATGTATTTTTACTACAAAATACATTAGGTGAGTTCATTTGCTCCCTTTTACTCTTTACATTTTTGGGACTGAGAATACATGCGCTGTTTTTACAACTGCTTTATTAAATGCTTTTGAAATATATTTTGAACTGTGAATACATGAAATGCTTTTATAAATGTTTGACGAGATAGACACAAGCAAAACATTCCTCGAATGAATTATTATGCAGACAGAAGTTCTGCGGATTATTATTGAATTATGTGGACATGATAATTGCCACCATTGAATTATGTGGACATGATAATTGCCACCATTGAATTAGGTGGACATGATAATTGCCACCATTGAATTATGTGGACATGATAATTGCCACCAATTGATATGAATGTTATGTATCGAGAGAATGATTTTATACACAGGTTATGTGTATGATATTTTTGTGCACGAGATATGTGTACGGTTACTAAGATTTATGAAAGATGATTTCGTACACGAGAAAGGTGTACTGTATTTAAAAGATATCGCATGTACATTACAGGTAGGTATAGGATTCGGGCCCATTTGTACCATGCAGGATTTAAATTTTGTGGTCTATCAAAATAATGAATTTTATTGTTTTATGATAAACCTATGAACTCACCAACCTTTTGGTTGACACTTGAAAGCGTGTTTATTCTCAGGTATGAAAGAAATCTTCCGCTGTGCATTTGCTCATTTTAAGGACATTACTTGGAGTCGATCATCGCTCTGGGATCAAATGTTGATGACTTCGTCCAGATGGATTAGGACGGGGCATTTCAATCTTGCCCCATGGTGCAATTTTGACCTATTTGCAACCCTAACCCTAATATTTTTGTTAACATCCCTAAAACCCTAATCATTATCCAAGTTAGGTCCTGAGACACTTTCCAATACAAAGTTTATGCATCAAACACATACATTTACCCACTTAGGTCCATCATGACCCATTTGACCATTTAAAGTCAATACACCCATTTCGGGTCACCCACTAACCCACTTAACACCCATTTACATATATATAAGTGTGCTAGTACTTTAACTAACCAATTTAGGCTCATAAACATAGTTTAATACTTTGAAAACCCTAGTTAGTCATCTTTGGGTCTACATGACCCAAATTCACCCAAAACACCCAATTTACTAACAAATGGGTTTTAGGTTCATCACTTACCCCAAACCCTAACCCATAATCAAATTAAAATCAAGAAATCAAGATTAGAGCATACCACTACCACCAAAACGTAGCTAGAGGAAAGATGAACAACTTTGAAACTCGCACTAAGACCCGATTCAACCTCCTTCTTCCTTTAATGGAGCTTTCTCACTCTAGAACCTCCTCTCTCTCTAGGATTTAATGGAAGATGATTAAGTGGGGTGGAAATGGAGTAATTGAGGCTCCAACAACTGATCCCAAGCCTTAAAGTCGGATTCCTTGTGATTTTACCAATTTGCCCTCAAAATATCTAATTAAAAAGGAATCTGTCACAGAACAATGGCGCGGCGCGCCAAATGGCCGCGCGACGCGCCAAATGGCCGCGCGGCGCGCCAAACGCCCAGACCAGTTTTATGCATTCTTTTTTAATATGTACAACCAAAACCCCACTGTGACGATCGCTCCAAATCCATATGGACGAACACGTCATTCATCAATTTCATTGCGAGGTATTTGACCTATATATGATACGTTTTGTAAACATTGCATTCTTTTGAAAAGGCACACCATAAATGAATATTTAAATCAAAGGTTTTCGACATCTGATGATTTCTACATATAGACAATCACCGTAAATAATAGTATACAATAGTACTTCCGTTGACAATGCATTCAAAATAAGATACATGGTGATGATTTGGTGAATGCAACATTTCCTTGAAAAATATGCCATGTAAGACTCCATGCACATAGCTTGTCTAACATATAAGCAAACAGCGGAAGACTTCTAGGGAACCTGAGAATAAACATGCTAACAAGTGTCAACACAAAGGTTGGTGAGTTCATAGTTTTAATGTTTTGCATAATCTGTACATAAAGGTGGATCACAAGATTTCAGTTGTTTCAACCAGAAACATTTATCAAAATATTCTACAAGATTGAGCAGCCTGGTAACTAAGCTTTAACGTCTAAATAATAAGTACCCCTGTTTTAACATACATGCAACCAACATGTACAATACACGCAAACCAACGTGTACTAAACTCAAATAGCATACGTCTGTTTAATAGTTCAGGCTAGGGTTTCTATACCTGGAACAGACAGGGATGTCAAGCCCTATGGATCCATATACTACTACTCACGCCCACCAGTTCTTATAACTGGCAGTTACTAGTTACCAAAGCTAAGGGATTTTCGATTTAAACTCAGTGTAGAATTTAGTATGTACTTGTATCCATTGCGTTTAAAATAAATTGCATGTATTCTCAGCCCAAAAATATAGATTGCAAAAGCAATTAAAAAGGGAGCAAATGAAACTCACCTTAGCAGCATATAAAGTCGTTCACCAAAATGTGACTGAAACTCGGATTACTAAATAATCGTAGATCTCAACCTAGAGAACATATGTTGGTCAATAAATGTTTATCAAGCTAGGTCTGGTCATAGTGTATCACAATCCTAATGCTCGAGATCGACATACAAAAGTTATCCAAAGTCGTTTCAAAAAGTCAATTTTGACAATAGTTCAACAAAACGAGACATACCTTATATAAGGAGTCATTTACTCGATTGGTAATATTCAAAAACCCATTTTATTAATCTCGTAAACAAGTTGTTTAAATCTTAATTGCAGATTCAAAAGCAATTTCAATTAACGTCAATCATAATTCAGTTGATCATATCTCTTAATCCGTTCATCGAAACTATTCGATATCTAAATGAAAAGTCATTGATTTTTCGTCAGCTTTTCAAAAACATGCATATCATATACCTTTTATCAGTAATATATGTATTTAATTCGTGATTCATCATAAACTGTTTAACGACAAAATTTAGCATACAAGCATGCATAAATATATATACTCGAGCACTAGACATGTATACACTATTAATATAAAAAAATAAGATATGGATGCTCACGTATCAATATTGAGATTCAATATTGTAGGAAAGTACGTAGACATAACGGAGATGATAAACACTAGGTTTGATTCACAAATATCCCCCGAACATTACCCATAACCTCCTTGGCAATAACCCATAATTTCCTTAGCTCTATCCCGCTTGAAAACCATTTTGAAAGTGACACGCTCATAACCTCGTCGTAGTATTTTATGTACTACTACTAATAATAATAGGATTAATAATAATAATAATAATAATAATAATAATAATAATAATAATAATAATAATAATAATAATAATAATAATAATTTAAATTATACGAGTAAGAATGAATGAGGAAAGATGGAACCAGATCGAGCTATTTATAGTATGTGGCCTGCTACAGTACCCCATGCGATCGCATGAGTTTTCAGTGTTTTTGCCATGCGATCGCATGGCCGCCTTATCTGTTTTTGTTTGCTAGTTCGTCGACATCAAATAGTGTTACTGTAGCAAATAGTGTTTATTGTAGCAAATAGTGTACTGTAGCAAATAGTGTTCACTGTAGCAAATAGTGTTTACTGTAGCAAATAGTGTTTACCGTAGCAAAGTCATTTTACTGTAGCAAATAGTATTTTACTGTAGGAAAGTCATTTTTACTTGTATATATATATATATATATGCATACATATAATTGTTCATGAATCGTCGAGAGCAGTCAAATGTAATGAAACAGTTCTAAAATTTTGAGATTCAACTTCATAGACTTTGCTTATCGTGTCGGAAACGTTAAATCATTTAAAGATAAAGTTTAAATTTGGTCAAAAATTTCTGGGTTGTCACAGTACCTACCCGTTAAAGAAATTTCGTCCCGAAATTTGAGTGAGGTTGTCATGGCTGACAATAAAAATGTTTTCATGACGAATATGAGTTGGTAAATAGAATTTTATCACCATTGAATAATACGGATAAAACAATCCGATTACTCGAAGCGTATGCGAGAAGTTATTGTAATAGAGTGAAATGGAGAATAGAGATTCGTCTTATCTCTTGATGTAGTAACGATCGATTTTCGAAATTTAAGGAATAGAAAATCTTCATAATTTAAATAAGATTTGATTCTTCGGAATTTAAGGAAATTAGGATTTCCTTTGATTAAATGCGTAATCTGCCTCGATTGCTATGTCTGATATTTTGCTATAAATTAACCTCTTCGGTTTCATTTATTCTCACCACTCCTATAATCTTCTTTCTTATTTCATACTTACAAAAAATTTGTGAAAATGCTTCATCCAGTTCTGATTCTTGATATTTTCTTGGCTATCATATCATTCATTCTTCTTTTTCATCTGCCACCAGAGGAAGTTATTTTCTTCTACCATTACCTTGGGGTTATAGTATTTTTCATTCTCCCGTGTCTTTATATTGCTATACGCATTGATATACACGGTTTGTAATTTCGGGGTTGTTATCGGGCTTTATATTCTCTATTATATTTCGGAGCTTCATGCTTTCGTTTTTCTCTTCCTGACCTTAAGTCAAGCGGATAATGGTCCAGAATTCGTAGGTATGAAGTTTCAGATGAACATAACTAATGTTCTAAGAAAGAAATGGTAATAGTACAATCTGACTTGTCAAATTATCAGAATACCTCGAAAAAGACCGAATCATTAAGAAAATATTTTCTTGATATTTTTAGAGATTATATAGAATGAAAGAGTTATGTAACATGGTTCATGATGAGGGTATGATCTGTGAACCTTTATCACGTTCCATTAGAAACTCAGCATGACTTACTGTAATATAATCACGTTGATCAAGTGTCATTATATTATACTAACTCATGCTTCAATTCTCAACATTACTTCAAAACATCTATTTTTCGAATTTTTTTAGATTTTAGAAACTAAAATAGTTTCTTTTATGATGTAACACAGATAGCGCGAAGAGATGAATGGTTTCAGATAAGAATAATTACGAAAATATCTTCAGAGATATTGAGGATATTTATAACGAAAGATACGATGATATCTTAGAATATTCAAGATAAGATGATGATGAAGAATATTATCCGTAAAGGTTTTAGAGTAAGGAGCAAGGTATTTGCTAAGGATTTCAGCAGACAATGAATCATTTGGATTCTTTGAAGGCAGGTTCAGTCTTTGTGATTTATCCACAGCCTCCTTCATACTTTGCTCAATACGTTTTCCAGTTCCAAATCTTCTCTTTTTCTCAGCTTTACCACCATACTATTCTTTATCATCAAACTTTTGACTGTTAAGGTCGTTTACAGTTTTTGCTGCTTCATCAGCATTGTTCCAATTTCAGAGAACTAGTTCATAGTTTGGAATGTTTTTCAGAAACTTCACATTCGAAGTATGTGAATCCAGGAGGTAGACGTTATATGTACACATATAACTGTTGGCGTAGGCGTGCTATAAAATTTCAAAATACTGATTGCTAATTTCCGATAATTCTTATGGCAATTCTAGTTACAAGATGCTGATGAGTAAATGATAGGGTTTCAATGAGTATAAGGATTTCCCGAAAGGTCAAAGATCAATGAAGTTGTTGGTAAATTTACTGTTAACGTGGTGGAACATGAAAGGTTTCCCAGTAACAAGAACGTATATATCAAAGTCACAATAAGGCTAATATGAAAAGTCGAAGTTGGTTGGAAGTGTGATAAAACTGGATACTTTGAAAAGGATTGCAAGATTATTTTTGGTAAAAACAACGCTAAAGGATCTTGCACAGTTTGAAGTCAAAATATAGCTTTGAAAGATGTCGAGATCTAAGAATGATGTCACCGGTTCAGAGTTATGACTTGGATTCTGATCCGTCAATATGTAATCGAATTTATATGAAAACGATTGTATATCGTTGTGAGCATTGTTAATAATTTTTTGAATCAAAGTTGAAGAATGTACAGTATAACATATTAATTGTGAACTTATATATTTCCCGAGTATTACTTACCCGTTAAAGATTTCACAATTAATACTTTGTACAAAAGAATTTTTATTACCGTTTTTATGAAAATATATGTATGTATATTTTCTTCAGATGTAATACAGATTTAATGAGTTAATATCATATTAAGCTCATTTGATTTTCGGCTTGAATTAGAAATGAATAATCTCTAAATTATTAAAGATTACATAATCTTTGCGGAGTATTTCGCTAATGAAATCAATATTTCATTATTTATTCTTATTGATATTCCTTGGTGAAGGGTGTTGATATTCGTGAAATTCTTGCAAATAGTGCACTGTAGCAAATAGTATTTACTGTAGCAAATCACTGTAGCAAGGCGTTTTCACTGCAGTACTGTAGCAAAATACGGTTTCACTGTAGCAAATAGTGTTTTAATGTAGCAAATAGTGTTTTAATGTAGCAAAGTCATTTTACTGTAGCAAATAGTATTTTACTGTAGGAAAGTCGTTTTTACTTGTACATATATATATATATACATACATATAATTGTTCATGAATCATCGAAAGCAGTCAAATGTAATGAAACAGTTCTAAAATTTTGAGATTCAACTTCATAGACTTTGCTTATCGTGTCGGAAACATTAAATCATTTAAAGATAAAGTTTAAATTTGGTCAAAAATTTTCGGGTTGTCACACCCACTTCAAGTACAGTAACTACACCTATGAATACTACAAATAAACGGGTCTTACAACTCTCCCCCACTTGAATCAGAGCGCGTCCTCGCGATTCACGACGCATGACAAGAAGGAAGATAAACCAACACATACTCTTCGGGCTCCCAAGTAAACTCAGAACCTTTACTACGACGCCATTGAACTTTAAAAGTCCTCACTTCTTTATTTCTCAACCTTTTG
Organism: Rutidosis leptorrhynchoides; assembly: GCF_046630445.1. Classification (NCBI taxonomy): domain Eukaryota; kingdom Viridiplantae; phylum Streptophyta; class Magnoliopsida; order Asterales; family Asteraceae; genus Rutidosis; species Rutidosis leptorrhynchoides. Next base: position 47,258,905 of record NC_092338.1, read on the forward strand.
ACCTTCTCATCGAGTATGGCAATCGGCTCCTCAATATATTCTAAATTGTTGTTTAGCTCAATTTCTTCTAATGGTACCCAAGATGAATCATCCGCAAGACACTTGCGGAGATGGGAAACATGGAATGTATTATGGATCCCCGCAAGCTCTTCGGGTAATTCCAAACGATACGCGACTTCACCAACACGAGCTAAAACCTTAAATGGCCCAATAAACCGAGGAGCTAACTTTCCCCATTTTCTAAACCGAATAATGCCCTTCCATGGTGAAAACTTAAGCATCACCATGTCACCTTCTTGAAATTCGATCATTCGCCTACGTTTGTCGGCATACGACTTTTGTCGATCTTGAGCCTTTTTCAAATGATCCCGAATAATATCAATCTTGTTATTCGTCTCCAATACCAAATCGGTACTCCCGATCTCACTTTGACCAATTTCACCCCAACAAATCGGAGTTCGGCACCTCCGCCCATAAAGCATCTCGTAAGGTGGCATCCCGATACTAGTATGATAACTATTATTGTACGAGAATTCCACCAAAGGTAAGTGCTCGTCCCAACTACCACCAAAATCAATAATACACGCCCGTAACATATCCTCCAAAGTTTGATTCGTATGTTCGGTTTGACCGTCCGTTTGAGGATGATACGCCGTGCTCAATTTCAATTGTGTACCCATATCTTCATGAAAATTTTCCCAAAACCGAGATGTAAAACGAGTATCTCGATCCGAAATAATCGATACAGGAACTCCGTGTCGAGAGATGACTTCCTTGATAAACAACTTAGCCAAGGTCTCCGACGATATCGCTTCCCGAATGGGAAGAAACAAAGTGCTTTTCGTCAATCGATCAACTATAACCCAAATCGAATCAAATTGGGTTCTCGCCGTTTTAGGTAACTTTGTGATGAAATCAATGGTAATGTGCTCCCATTTCCATTTCGGGATTTCCAACGATTGTAACTTACCATACGGCTTTTGGTGCTCGACCTTAACTTGCAAATACGTGACGCATTGCTCAACATACCTCGCAACATCACGTTTCATGCCCGGCCACCAATACTCTTTTTCTTAAATCTAGATACATTTTCGTCGCGCCCGGATGAATGGAATACTTTGACTTATGTGCTTCATCAAGTAGCACTTGTCGATAATCACCCATCTTAGGCACCCACACTCTTCCTTGAAAAGACAACAGACCATGCGAGCCCATAGTAATGAACTCCGATTGCCCCATGATTCGTTCCGCATGCTTGTTGTGAACGTAAGCCTCTATTTGAATCACACCAAGTTTTTCAAGAAAATCGTTAGTAATAATGATACGTAACAATCCCAATCGTAACGCCGGGTGATGACTCTTTCGACTTAACGCATCCGCGACCACATTCGCCTTGCCCGGATGATAAAGTATTTCACAATCATAATCTTTCACCACATCCATCCACCTACGTTGGCGATAATTCAAATCTCGCTGATTGAAGAGGTGTTTCAAACTCTTATGATCCGAATAAATCGTACTCTTGACACCATACAAGTAATGGCGCCAAATTTTCAACGCATGCACAACCGCCGCCAACTCAAGATCATGAGTCGGATATCTCGTTTCGTGTTCCTTTAGTTGTCGAGAGGCATAAGCGATGACTTTACCTCTTTGCATTAGAACACACCCGAGCCCATTTAACGAAGCATCACAATAAACCGTCATGTCTTCCACTCCTTTCGGCAACACTAACACCGGAGCTTGACACAATTTCTCTTTTAGCAATTGAAAAGTAATTTCTTGCTCGTTCTCCCAAGTAAATCTCGCGTTTTTTCCTCGTCAATTTCGTCAACGAAGAAGCGATCTTAGAAAAGTCTTGGATAAACCGACGATAATAACCGGCCAATCCGAGAAAACTTCGAATTTCCGTAGGTGTAGTCGGTCGTTCCCAACTCTTCACCGTTTCTATCTTCCCCGGATCTACTTGAATACCGTCTTTGTTCACAATGTGGCCAAGGAATTGAACCTCCCTTAGCCAAAATTCACATTTGGAGAACTTAGCATACAACCTCTCCTTTCGTAACGTCTTCAATACTTCGCGCAAATGACGTTCATGTTTGTTCATACTTTTCGAGTAGACTAGTATGTCGTCAATGAACACAATCACCGACTTGTCCAACATAGGTTGGCACACTCGGTTCATAAGATCCATGAATGCCGCCGGTGCATTCGTGAGACCAAAAGGCATTACCACAAACTCAAAATGCCCATAACGCGTTCGAAAAGCCGTTTTCTCGATATCTTCCTCACGGACCCGCATTTGGTGATAGCCGGATCGTAGGTCGATTTTAGAGAAATACGTTGCACCTTGGAGTTGGTCAAACAAATCGTGAATCCGAGGTAATGGATAACGATTCTTGATCGTCACTTTATTTAACTCCCGATAATCGATGCACATCCGCATACTACCATCCTTCTTCTTTACGAATAAAACCGGAGCGCCCCATGGAGAAGCACTCGGTCGAATAAAACCCTTCTCGAGCAACTCTTGGGTTTGATTTAACAACTCTTGCATTTTCGTCGGCGCTAAACGATAAGGAGTTTTAGCAATGGGAGTAGCCCCCGGAACCAACTCAATGCGAAATTCAACTTGTCTTTCCGCCGGAACACCCGGTAACTCGTTCGAAAAAACGTCTTCGAATTCACTAACCACCAGAATTTCACGAATGGGTGGTGGCTCATCACGAGTATTAACAACATGGGCAAGAAAAGCCATGCCACCACTATCGAGGAGACGACGTGCCCGTGAAAAAGTGCATATCGGCACAAGTCTTCTATGCTTATCACCGTGAATAATTAACTCTCCCCCACTTGGGGCCTTTACACGAATAAATTTTTTGTGGCATGCAATATCGGCTCTATTATGATCGAGCCAATCCATACCAACAACGATATCGAAATCGCCCAAAGTCATCGGGATAAGATCAATCTTAAAGTTTTCGGCACCAAAAATGACATCACAATTTTTACACACATCAACCACTAGCACCGTCTTACCGTCCGCTATTTCGACTTCTACTGGATGACTTAACTTAGCTAACGGTCTATTAAGTCTAGGCACAAATTTTGGAGATACAAACGACAAATTTGCACCGCTATCAAATAGGATCCTTGCCGGATTAGAGTTAACCATAAAAGTACCTGAAACAACTTCGTTGGATTGCTTGGCCTCATTATTGGTCATCAAGTAATTGCGACCCCTAGCCGTACCCGCCGCTCTCTCTAACTTCTTCACATGATCATTATTCAAATCGGGACATTGCGGCCTCTTGTGTCCCTCTTTACCACAATTAAAACAAGTAAGCTTGGTCGTCGCCTTGGTACAATCACGGGCGACGTGCCCTCTTTGATTACAATTATAACACGTGGGTCCGAAACCTCCGGAAGCACCCTTCTTCACACTATTAACGCTTTCGGAGCCTTTCTTGTTCTTTTTATTTGAAAAGTTCGAATAGCTCGAACCTTCAGACTTTCTCTTCGAAAAAGTGAAATCGCTTTTCCTTGGAACCTCCGGCTCAAAACCCCTAGCCAATTCGTATAAATCTTTAAATGACTTAGCCATTCCCCGACTAATCTTACCCTTCAACTCATCACTCAAAGTACGGTAGAAATCTAGCATCAACTTGTGATCATCACCAACGTACTCCAGACAAAAACGAGTCTTTGCCAAGAAGGTAGACTTGAGAGTAACCAAGTTCATTGAACCTTGTCGCAAATGGTGCAACTCGTCCCGGATTTTATCAAGATCGGAAGAAGTTCGGTATTCTTGGAAGAATTCCTTCTTAAATTCCTCCCATGTCAAGCACATACATTGCTCTTCACCATATAATTTGATTTTATCGTCCCACCACAACTTGCCCTCTTCGCGCAACATGCTAGACCCATACCTCATTTTCTTCTCGGGAGGACACTCCGCGGTACAGAACGCTCCCTCGATATCAGAAATCCAACAAGTGCTTTTCAATGGATCCCTCACCCCATTAAACATCGGAGGTTGAGTATCCTTGAAATTTTTGTAGTGGAAGTCCCGCCTTCCACCCCCACCATTACCTTCACCCCCTTCGCCTCGAGGATAAATGTTTCTAGCCTCTAAAGCCTCCTCTATTGCGGCTTTCATTCGATCATTGATCATTTCAGTCACTTGTCCATCGACCGACTCTTGGAAGACCTTTCGGACATTGTCAAGAAAATCCTTCTTTAGCCTTTTAAAGATGGCCGCAACCTTGGCCGTGAGTTCAATGTCCTCACTCGTACTTCCGTCATTGGTGTCGTGTCCATTTCTCATCTTCATTCTATAAAACGAAGTAAATTAAGTAACAAAACGAAAGGATTTAACACATATGTATATACATATACACCACACTACCCCATCTTGCTCAACAATCGTCGTACATTGCTTATTTGACACGATTTGAACCCGTAAAAATGGTAGCTAATCATTGTTACATGAGCATATCGCATTAACTCACTAGTACCACGTCTATCTCGCTTGACGATTTCAAATACCACACAAAACAATAGAGCATGATTAGTTCAAATAAACCTATGCACTAACCAAAACCCGATTCGACCCAAAGTCCTACAAGTCCCGCATAACGCGCACACAAAAGTCTAAGTCTAGGCGCCTATCTCAAGTCACCTAAATCCCTTAGACCATGCTCTGATACCACTTGTAACAACCCAAACCAAACCACGAACAACCCGCGTGTAAATATCAAAATAATTTTTTTTTTGCTGGAACAGTACATGGCGCGGCGCGCCATATGGCCCCGCGCCGCGCCAAACTGGTCTGTCCAAAAAGTCATGAAACGCGGAAAAGATCGGCCACTACCTGACATAATTAGACAAAACGCTTTTAACAACATATTCAAATATGTAAAACTAACACTACTCAACCATAAAATAAGTTTTACAATGCGGGGCCCACATCGGCCGTTTTACGAGTTTAATACTAAATATGAGTTTCGACTATCAAAAAGTTTAAGTACCATACTACACTACGAGCATGGTGTTTGGGATTAAACTACCCAAGTCTCGGTCAAACTCCAAAAGATAATATCTCAAAAGCGTTCTCTAACAACGACGGGATCTTTAATCCAAGATGATGCCGTTACCCTTGTCCACAACCGAACCTATAAAAGGGTAAATAACGAGAGGGTAAGCAAAGCTTAGTGAATGCAATAATTACACATACATATATATAACTCATCTATTTGCAATCACATTTACCAAATACCTCATACGAACTTGTAACTCAATTAGCATGACATCGTACCCAAAACACTTATCAATTCGTACATTAACACAAAACCGCATTAGCACATACTCAACACAATGTATATATATATATATATCTATAAACAATATTCTAAATAATCGACAATCTCAATATGGTTAACCATAAACGCTATGGTGCTACCGGCTCGTGGTTCACACCATACGCAATTGAGTCATACTCTTTTATAGTGCTACCGGCTCGTGGTTCACACTCGATGCTACCGGCTCGTGGTTCACATCTTATTTTATAGTGCTACCGGCTCGTGGTTCACACTCGATGCTACCGGCTCGTGGTTCACATCTTATTTTATAGTGCTACCGGCTCGTGGTTCACACTCGATGCTACCGACTCGTGGTTCACATCTTATCGCACACATGTTATGGCACTACCGGCTCGATGGTTCATACCATAACACCCACAAATAAACGCGTCATATACACATACGTATAATTACTCCACTCACCTCAAAATCTCTTGTGAAAGATAATCAAGCTCGGAAATCTTCAATGTAACGTACCTATTACATTATTCATAATATCAATCACAAACTCAAGTTGGTCAACCAACTAAAACTCCATTCTAGGGTTATCTTGCCCCATGGTGCAATTTTGACCCATTTGCAACCCTAACCCTAATATTTGGGTTAACATCCCTAAAACCCTAATCATTATCCAAGTTAGGTCCTAAGACACTTTCCAATACAAAGTTTATGCATCAAACACATACATTTACCCACTTAGGTCCATCATGACCCATTTTGACCATTTAAAGTCAATACACCCATTTCGGGTCACCCACTAACCCACTTAACACCCATTTAGGCTCATAAACATAGTTTAACACCCATTTATATATATATAAGTGTGCTAGTACTTTAACTAACCAATTTAGGCTCATAAACATAGTTTAATACTTTGAAAACCCTAGTTAGTCATCTTTAGGTCTACATGACCCAAATTCATCCAAAACACCCAATTTACTAACAAATGGGTTTTAGGTTCATCACTTACCCCAAACCCTAACCCATAATCAAATTAAAATCAAGAAATAAAGATTAGAGCATACCACTACCACCAAAACGTAGCTAGAGGAAAGATGAACAACTTTGAAACTCGCACTAAGACCCGATTCAACCTCCTTCTTCCTTTAATGGAGCTTTCTCACTCTAGAACCTCCTCTCTCTCTAGGATTTAATGGAAGATGATTAAGTGGGTGGAAATGGAGTAAATAAGGCTCCAACAACTGATCCCAAGCCTTAAAGTCGGATTCCTTTTGATTTTACCAATTTGCCCTCAAAATATCTAATTAAAAAGGAATCTGTCACATAACAATGGTGCGGCGCGCCAAATGGCCGCGCGGCGCGCCAAACGCCCAGACCAGTTTTCTGCATTCTTTTTTAATATGTACAACCAAAACCCCACTTCAAGTACATTAACTACACCTATGTACACTACAAATAAACGGGTCTTACAAAAATAGAAGTCTTAAGAGTTTGGGTCAGTTTAGGCTTCAAATATTGTCTGTTGGGCTGTTTTAATTAAATGGATCTACTAGATGACTGTTTGTTGGGCCGAGATCTCTTATGTTCCATTGGGCCAAGATGATAGATGGAAATGTTACATGATGATGAAAATGTTATTTGAATCTTGGGTTATGAAGAAAGAAGCATGACATACGTGTTAAATATAAAAGGTGTAACAGATATTTTAGAAAAGCTAGATAGATCAGATGGATAAGGGGTGTTGATGGGTAGCGAGAGGTCACGGGTTCGAGCCTGGTCCATGGCATATTTTTTTTATTTAGAAAAGCTCTTAAGGTAGTTCTAATTATTAATATTATTATTATTACTATTATTAACATTAATATATTTATTAACAAGTATTATTGTTAAGTATTTTTAGTATTAAGAATTTTTATCAAAATTAGTATTTTATTGTAAAAAATAATACAACCTTTTTATTTTTATTATTATTAACATCATTATTAAAATTTGTATACTTTATTATATTTATCATATTTATTATCAATATTAACATTATTATTAGTATTATCATTATTATTATTATTATTATTATTATTATTATTATTATTATTATTATTATTATTATTATTATTATTATTATTATTATTATTATTATTATTATTATTATTATTATTATTATTATTATTATTATTATTATTATTATTATTATTATTATTATTATTATTATTATAAGTATCATTATTATTAATATTAATCCTATTATTAATATTATAACAGATAACAAATCTATTACTAAATTAAATAAGTAATATATATATATATATATATATATATATATATATATATATATATATATATATATATATATATATATATATATATATATATATATATATATATATATATATATATATATATATATATATATATATATATATATATAAACTAGTTTGATTATTATTACATGTTAATTATGTGTGTTAATGTATATACATAAATGATATAGGTTCGTGAATCCGAGGCCAACCCTGCATTGTCCAATTTCGTCATATGTATTTTTACTACAAAATACAATATCGTGAGTTTCATTTACCTTTTTACCCTTTATATTTTTGGGCTGAGAATACATGCGCAATTTTTATAAATGTTTTACGAAATAGACACAAGTAATCGAAACTACATTATATGGTTGAATGATCGAAGCCGAATATGCCCCTTTTGCTTGGTAGCCTAAGAATTAGTAAACCAGTCTACTAATTGACGCGAATCCTAAAGATAGATCTATTGGGCCTAACGAACCCCATCCAAAGTACTGGATGCTTTAGTACTTCGATGTTGTTTTATCATGTCCGAAGGATTTCCCGGAATGATAGGGGATATTCTTATATGCATCTTGTTAATGTCGGTTACCAGGTGTTCACCATATGAATGATTATTTTTGTCTCTGTGCATGGGACGTATATTTATGAGAACTGGAAATGAAATTCTTGTGGTCTATTAAAATGATGGAAATGATTATTTATGTTAAACTAATAAACTCACCAACCTTTTAGTTGACACTTTAAAGCATGTTTATTCTCAGGTATGAAAGAAATCTTCCGCTGTACATTTGCTCATTTTAAAGATATTATTTGGAGTCATTCATGACATATTTCAAAAGATGTTGCATTTGAGTCGTTGAGTTCATCAAGATTATTATTAAGTCAATTATAGTTGGACATATTATGAAATGGTATGCATGCCGTCAACTTTCTATGTAAATGAAAGTTTGTCTTTTAAAAACGAATGCAATGTTGTAAAATGTATCATATAGAGGTCAAGTACCTCGCGATGTAACCAAATGTGATGTATTCGTCCAAATGGATTAGGACAGGTCGTTAGAGCTAGTCTATGACTTACTAATGTAATAGTCAGTAATATTAATACCGTAACAGCCATAAAAGACCATAGTTAACGTGACAGTGTCGTCTGTGATCACCACAAAGCGCTACTAACACGCTATTAACCCGTCATAATCACGATATGAATCAGATATATCATTATGAGTTGCAAATAAAAAGAGTCAAATACATACAACATCTAATATAAGTTCGATATACATAATAAATACTCCATTTAATTATAGTTTAATTAAATACCACACACTACTAATCTCATCTCATCTAATTTCATGTCATCTCATCTCATCTCACATCATAATACATTAACTAGCACATATGGTAGTGGTCTGTCTTTCTTAGCGAGAGGTCAGGAGTTCGACTCTCGTGGAGTGCAGCATTGCACACAAGGTGGCCTTTTACCCTTGAATTTCACCCAAGGGTGTCTGTCACACATCGCATTGCGGGGGCAGTGGTGGAGGGATTTTTACCAGCCGAGTTTCCTCCTAGGCATAAGTTGGGGGTGAGTTATGCAACTGTAAGAGATGAACACGTGAGTGGTTAAATCTAGGGATGGGAATGGATCAGTTATGGATCGGGTGATGCCGTATCCGTATCAATATCCATTTAGTTTTTGTTCATCCATATCCATATTCATATCCATTTAGTTTCAGATCATCCATCCATATCCATATCCAATGGATTTAGCGGGTTAACGGATATCCAATAGATATTAAAAAATGTTATAACATTTTTTAATATGCGATTAAAATAATACCGTAGTATATCAAAAATAAATATAACATGACCAAATATAAATTCTATCTATAAAAATGTGTAATTTTTGTCAAATATATAACAAAATTTGTTAAATTTACTATAAAATATATATAATGAAAAATTAAATATGAAATTTGTAAGTTTATTTTGTTAGATATTGTGATGACCCGAAAAATTTCGACTTATTTTGAACCGAATTCTCGACATGATTTAATGTTTCTGACACGATAAGCAAAGTTTGTAAAGTTGAATCTCAAAAATTTTGAACTATGTTCATGTATTCATTCAACCTCGACCAAATTGTAAGACCCTAATATTTATTAAACAGAGACGTATATAGAGCACATGAAGTGTGGGTGACCTTGTGTATTTAAACAGAGGTCAGAGAGTGATCTGATCTTTGTGCGCTCAGCGCACACATAGGGGTGCGCGTGGCGCACTCTTCACTGTAGCCGGATTCTGTTCTTTTAATTAGATATTTTGAAGGGCTTTTTGGTAATTTCACTTGTGGACGAGTTTAAGGCCAGTAGGTCAGATCTTGGGGTGTCATTCAGTCCATTTCCAACAACCTTATCCTATCCACTTCAATTTTAGAGAGAGAGAGTGAGATTCTTGTGTGAGAAAGCTCAAGCAGAGGAAGAAGGAGCTAGTTTTGAGTCTTAGCTCGAGTTATAAAGTTGTTCATCTCCTCTCTAGCTACATTTTGGTTGTAGTGGTATGTTCTAACTTGGATTTCCTTACTTTGATTTATGTATGGGTTAGGGTTTGTGTAAATGAAGAACATAAAACCCATATTTGGTGATTTTCTTGGGTAAGATCGAGTCATGAGGACTCAATAATTGCTAACCTAGGGTTTTGAAATGATAAATGAGTTTATGAGTCATAATTGGTTAGTTAATTACTAGCACACCTAGTTAATAAAATGAATGGTTATTATGTGGGTTAGTGGATGACCCGAAATGGGTGTGTTGGCTTTAAAATGGTCAAAAGAGTAATGATTGACCTAGTGGGGAAAGAAGGGTATGAAATACCCTAAATGTGTATTAGTTAGTGTGTTGGACCTTAAGCACTAGCTTTTAGTGGTTAATGATGGTCTTGACCTTAAATGGGCGGTTTTGGTGAAAATGGGGCATTTAATGCATTTAAGTCATTAAATGCACATGAGTAAATTGTTGGTATTTAGTCCAACTAGTTTGTGTGTTGATTGAAGTACTTATTATATTAGGTACTTTACTTTAAAGCTTGCGGAAGTATAAAACCGTCACCAAATCGTTAAGGTGAGTGGAATGATTATATGCGTATGTATATAATTTATTTATTTATATGTTATGGTATGAACCAAAGAGCCGGTAATGCCATAGTATGTGCGATTGTGCTATGATGTGAACCAAAGAGCCGGTAGCGTCATAGTACGTGTGTTGTAGTGTGAACCAAAGAGCCGGTAGCACTACGGCACGAGTTGTTAGAGTGTGAACCAAAGATCCGGTAGCACTTTAACGCGAGTATGACTCGAGTTGTAATATGAACCAAAGAGCCGGTAGCATCATAACCGATGCGTATGGTGTGAACCAAAGAGCCGGTAGCACCATGACGCGAGAATGGTTAACCATAGTTGTGTATTGTTTTGTAGCATATTGTATTATGTCGATTATATGTTATTGATTACGCTAGTTGCTATTTGTTGGAGAGTATTAGCTTTGTACATGAGATGGTATGCTAATTGTATTGCTAGCGTGTATGCGGTATATGTATAAGTGATTGCAAGTAGGTATATTATATATATATAGGTATAATTATTGCATTCCCTAAGCTTTGCTTACCCTCTCATTGTTTATTTTTTTATAGGCTCCGGCTGAGACAAGGGTAAGGGCATTCGTATGGATTAGAGATCCCGCTTTGTTTGTAGGGGACACTTTTGGATGTTATAGCTTTTGGAGTGTAAAGACCCGTCCTAATCCATAAGAACGAATACATAACATATAATTACATTGCGAGGTATTGGACCTCTATATGATACATTTTACAAACATTGCATTCGTTTTAAAAGACAACTTTTATTACATCGAAAGTTGATAGGCATGCATACCATTTCATAATATCCAACTATAAATGATCTAATCTGTCATTTACTTAATCATAAACTTTACTGAACTCAACGACTTGAATGCAACGTCTTTTGAAATATGCCATGAATGACTCCAAGTAATATCTTTAAATTGAGCAAATGTACAGCGGAAGATTTCTTTAAATCCTGAGAATAAACATGCTTTAAAGTGTCAACCAAAAGGTTGGTGAGTTCATTAGTTTATCATAATCGATCATTTCCATAATTTTAATAGACCACAAGATTTCCTTTATTCAATAATCATACACTCGCAAGTGTTTAAAAATCATTCATATGAATTAAATACCTGGTAACCGACATTAACATAATGCATATAGAATATCCCCAAAACAGAAATCCATATGTATTAATATAAACTCGAAGTACTAAAGCATACCATTTTTTCAGTATGGGGAGAGTCAGTGCCCGTAGATCTACCTTTAGGATTCGCGTCAATTAGGGTGTCTATTCCCTAATTATTAGGCTACCAAGCTAAAAGAGGTGATATTCGATTCGATAATCCAACCATAGAATGTAGTTTCGATTGCTTGCATCTATTTTGTAAAACATTTATAAAAGCAACGCATGTATTCTCAGTCCCAAAAATATATATTGCAAAAACATTTAAAAAGGGAGCAAATGAAACTCACAATAATATATTTTGTAGTAAAAATACATATGACGACATTGAACAAGTGTGGGGTTGGCCTCGAATTCACGAACCTATATCATTTGTATATATATTAAAACATATAATCGTATTCGAACAATTTATATATATTTTGTTATGTATTGATATTAATATTCTTATATATGATTTTATTAGTATTTACAATATGTTATAATACTTATTTGATATATATAATTTATTTTAACGTTATATTAATATAATTAATATTATATTAGTTAAAACATAATATTAAGTAATATTAGTATACTTATGTAATAAATATATTTTTAATAAAAATAAAAAATAAAAATGATAAGATAAAAATGATAGTTTTCATAAAAATGATATTTTTAATTATAATAGTTTTAATAATAATTTCAGTAATCATATTGATAATATTAATGTTTAATTGATAATTCTAATAATGATATTTAGTAATATTAATAATAATAATAATGATAATACTAATCTTAATAAAAATAATGGATTTCAAATATAATGATACTTTTAATGATTTGTTAACATTATTAATAATGATAATAATAGTAATACATAATGATAATACTAATAATTATAGAATGTTACTAATGCTAATATTTATGGAAATAATACTAATTTATATTATTTTCATAATACTAGAAATAATAATGATCATAATAACTATAATAATGATAATAATACATAATTGATAAAACTACAATAATAATAACATTAATAACACTTATAATACTAATTATAACAATTATAATTATAATCATAATAATAAGAATGATAATAATAATAATAATAATAATAATAATAATAATAATAATAATAATAACAATAATAATAGTAATAATAATAATAATAAAAATAAGTTAATAAGTGAACTACCTTTAAATGCTAAAAAAAAATAGTAAACCGCCCAAGCCGGAACTCGAACCCGCGACCTCCTGCACACCCGAAGTAACCCTTAACCATTTCGCTGATGCTTGTTTTCTGATGTATATTGAATTCCATTTATATTAAACCCGTAATTTAAAAGCTTCTTCTTCCTCAGTTAAAGAAATGGCCTAGTATTCACTACTCTTAATATCATTAATTCAAAAAAAATGTTTCCAGGTTTTATATAAGAAAATATATGAACTTGTTGTGTGCTAAAAATTTATCAGAAACAGAAGGAATTAAAAAAAAAAAAAATAACTGAACAGCTCATTTATGTTCTTCACTTAACTAAAAATCGATTTGTCAATTTGAGAAAGTTTTAGAATAAGATTATAACATGAAAAGGGTTTTAAATCGTTTATGTAAACTATACGATTCATCAATTGATCCTATAACACAAAAACGAATTCGAATTCAACCATAAACACTTCAGTTGACTTTTGGATTTAAATCTTTGACCTTAAAATTTGGATTCAATATGATGAATTGGACTTTGAAAGTTTACAGAAAGTTTGAATAAGGGATTACTAACAACACTGCAATCTTACATTTTCAAATAAATTTCAAAATCAATACAAGGTAAATTGAGTTTACGAACAGAGCATAAAAACATGTTTTATTTTTTTATTTACTGTTTTTCAATTCTTAGCTTGCATAGACATTTATATATAATGTGAGTGAGGATATGATTTAACAGTTAATCTGATCAATTGATTCGTAATGCGTATTGAAATAGTCCTTTTACTGATTGGTGACAAAAATTCGAACACAGATAAAAAAAAATAAAAAATAATAAAAAAAATTACAAGTTGATTGTAATAGCTAACCGAATTTGTTTGATTATGGACTAAAAGGATTTGTTCGTACCAATCATCAGATAGAAACAAACGTTTAAACAGTTTGATTGGGCTTAAAGAAGATCGTACTAGTTTCATTGGTTTATAATTTATATAATTAAGTTAATATTAATAATTATTATATATACAATTAATAATTTAATAATAATAATAATAATAATAATACTAATAATCATAAAAATAATAATATTATTAATGATAATAATAATATATTGTGTTATTTTCTAATAACTATAATAATAATAATATTTTTTTATGATAATGGTAACAATAATATCTAATAATAATAATATCATAATGAATTATATAAATCAACTTTCATAACTATTTATTATCTATTGAAACTAATAATATGACTATCACTGAATCTTAATATTAATATTAGCATTAATGTTGATATTAGTATAACAAATCATATTTTTAATTTTGTAATTATATTTAACATATTAATATTGTATATTATAGTTATACCATAAATATGGTATGATAATATATGTTGATTATTTATTATCTATATATTTTAATATAAATACGTTATATAATATGTGTTTGCATATTAAATATGAGAATCTAATTGTCTTATATATATATATATATATATATATATATATATATATATATATATATATATATATATATATATAATCATAAAAATAAATTTTTGACATATAATATTTATAACTTTTATATATATTTCAATATATATACATAATACATAATACTTATATATATATATATATATATATATATATATATACATAATAATTATATATATACAAATATATTAAATAAATATATACATAATACTTATATATATATATATATATATATATATATATATATATATATATATATATATATATATATATATATATATATATATATATATATATATCATTAAAATAAATTTTTGACATATAATATTTATAACTTTTATATATATTTCAATATACATATGATATTAGTTATAGAAATCATATATATTTATACATATATTTATTTTAATAACAACTTATCTTGTATGTTAGTTTGTATATTTAATTCTAATGATTCAATAACATTTTTATTATTTCCAATACATACATTTATATTTATATTTATTTATTTACAAATAATTGTTCGTGAATCGTCGGTAATAGTCGAAGGGTAATTGTCATCCCTGTAAATAGTTCAAAAATTCCGAGACTCAACATTACAGACTTTGCTTATCGTGTCGGAATCATATAAGGATTAAGTTTAAATTTGGTCAGAAATTTCCGGGTCGTCACAGTACCTACCCATTAAAGAAATTTCGTCCCGAAATTTGAGTGAGGTGGTCATGTCTAACAATTAAAATGTTTCATGACTCATATGAGCTGATAATTAGAGTTTTATCATCATTGAGTAATATGGATAATATAATTCGATTACTCGAAGAGTACGAGTGAAGTTATCACAAAAGAGTGAAATAAAGAAGTAAAGATTTGTCTTAGCTTTTGACGTAGTCAGGTTGAATTCTGGAATTCAAGGGATTTAAAGAAAATCTTCGAAATCTAAAAGATCTGATTCTTCGGCGAATAAGGAAATTAAGATCTCTATAATTAAATACGGTGATCTGCCTCGATTACTCTGTCTGATATTTCCCTTATAAATTAAACCCTTCCGTTCCATTATTCTCATCATTCCTATACTTTCTTTCTTATTTCATACATCCAAAAGATTATGAAAATGCTTAATCCGGTTCTAATCCTTGATATTTTTCCTAATTATCATTTCTGTCATGCTTCTTTTCAATCTTTCACCAGAAAAATCTGTTTACTTCTACTATTACCTTGGGGTGATTCTATTCTTAATTCTACCGTGTCCTTATATTGCTATTCGTATTAATATTCATGGTTTGTAATTTATGTATTGTTATCGGGCTTTATATTCTCCCTTATATTTCAGCGTGCCTGCTTCCGTCTTCTATAATCATTGTCATTCACAGTTAATGCTCTCTCTTATTTGCTGCGATTTATACCCCCTTTCTATTTCGAAGCTTCATGCTTTTGTTTTCTTTTCGCAAGTAATGGTCCAGAATTCGTAGATGTGGAGTTTCGAATTATCATAATATACAAGGTAGAAAGGAAAGGTAATAGCATGATTTGATTTTCAAATTACCATAATTCAAAAGAAAAGGTAGAACTATCCAGAAATTATATTCTTGATATGTTTGGAGATTAGATAGAATGTAAGAGTTGTGTAACATGGTACATGATGACGTTATGGTCTGTGAATCATCACGTTCCATTAAAAATTCAGCATGACTTACTGTAATATAATCACGTTGATCAAGTGTCATTATATTATACTAACTCATGCATCAATTTCCAACACTACTTCAAAACATCTATAATTCAAACTCGATTTTTTTTCTTTCTTTCAGAATTAAGATAGTTTCCTCCTATGATATATCACAGATAGCGCGGAGAGATAATTAATATCGGATAAGAATATTTATGAAGATATATTCAGAAATATTGAGAATATTCATAATGAAAGATACGATAATATCTTAGAATTTTAGAATCATCGTGTGATGAAGAAATTTATTCACAATGATTTAGAGCAATTTAGGAGTAAGGTATTCGCTAAAAATTTCATCAGAAACAGAATCATCTGGATTCTTTATATATAAGTTTAGTCCTTGTGATTTGTTCAGAGTCTCCTTCATGGTTTGCTCAATCCGTTTTTCAGTATCAAAACTTTTGAGCTTTGCCAACATACAATTCTTTATCATCAAACGTTCGAATGTAAAAATCATTTACAGTTTTCTACAGTTTCTGCTGCTTCATTCAGCTTTTTCCAAAAAAATTCAGAGTATTGATTCGTAGACTGGGTGCTTTTCAGAATTTTAGAATGGAAGATCATAATTCTAAGAGATAAATGTTATATGTATACATATAAATGTTGATGTAAAAATACTGCGAGATTCAAATTACTGATTGCTAATTTCCGGTAGCTGGTATGACAATTCTTGTTACAAGATGCGAATGAATATATGATAGGGTTTTAATGAACAAATATAATGGTTTTTCGAAGAGACTTAAGCCAATGAGTAATGAAGTTGCTGGTAAGTTTACTGCTAATGTGGTGGGATATAAACGGTTCCCCGGTATCGATGACGAAAGACAAACTTATATCTCAAGGTTGTAATTAGGCTAATCCGAATAAAAGTCGAAGTTGATTTGCTGAAGCTGTGACAAAATTGGCTAATTTGGAGAGGGATTGTAAAGTGATTTTCGGTAATAACACGCCGATGGATCATAGATTCGTATTAAACTTCTACTTGGATTCCGGAAGTTCTCCCAGGTGCGTGACTGTGGATAACATGTGGTTGGGTCATCATCTCGATTGAGGTGTTTTCAAGAATCATGAAAGGTTTGAAGCTAGATTGTAATCGTCGAGATACAAATGAGGTTTAAGAAGAAATCAAGTGGCAAGCTTGAAGAATTGTTTAGTTTCATATGTTATAATCAATATTTTAATTCATTTTAATTGTCCAATCTTGGTAGCCCACAGTTAGCAGTCCACAGTTACTAACTCAATAATTCATATATAGTTTATAATATTCGAATTAATTAATACGTATCGTGACCCGTGTACAAGTCTCATACTCGATCACAACTCAAAGTATATATATTATTGTAGAATCAACCTCAACCCTGTATAGCTAACTCAAGCATTACTGCATATAGGGTGTTTATGGTTATTCCAAATAATATATATAGATGCGTCGATATGATATGTCAAAACCTTGTATACGTGTCCCGATATTTAAAGTGCGTAAAATAAATAACAGAAATTAAATGACGATAAATAAAATTGCGAGAATATAAATTGCGATAAATAAAATGTAATCAGTTAGCTAGGAATAGTTAGCTAAGAACAGTTAGCGTGGATTCTTAACAAAATTTTTCTCATAGTTAATTTGTTTGTTTTTAACAAATTTTATTTTGTCCAATGTTTTCTTCATTATGCCACTTGTTGGATTTTGATAGGTCAAAATCCAAATATGAAATTGAATGAACATGGTTATTCTGTGACGAACGGATTCGTACTTCTGTGGTTGTAAGCAGGATATTAAATGACTATTGAATCAGATTCGAAGAATGTACAGTGTAACTTATTAATGTGAAATCTAAATATTTCTAGGGTATTACCTACCCGTTAAAATATTTTCACCATTAACAGTTTGTACAAAAGAATTTTTAATTACAATCTTTATGAAAATATACTTACATATATATTTTCCACAAATGCAATCATGGATTTAATGAGTTAATATGATATTAACTCATCTGATTTACCGTTAGAACAGGAATATATAATCTCTAAAACATTAGAGATTACATAATTGCCATGTCGAACGAAGATAAATGATGTAGAACGTCATGTAGAACGATGATTATACTCGAGGTACAGAATGAGATGTTGAGGCATGTGATGTTGAAACTTGGGTTGTTGGTGGTACTGTTGGTGCCGGTGATGTTGCTGACGCTGCTACGTTTTGTACCATATTTTCCAAGGCTACAACTCGGGCGCGAAGCTCGTTGACTTCTGCTATTACACCGGGATGATTGTCGGTCGGAACAAGTGGATGAATAAGGTTTAGAATTGTGGATAGAATATAATCGTGTCGAGATACCCTGGAAATGAGGCTGAAAATGGTGTTTCGGATAGGTTCACCGATAAGTGCTTCAGGTTCATCGTTGAGAGGGCAATAAGGTGGGTGGAAGGGATCACCTTCTTCTTGTCTCCAATGATTAAGTAGACTACGAACCCATCTCCAATTCATCCAGAATAGATGATGGCTAATTGGTTGGTTCATTCCGGTCATACTGTTTTCGGAGCTTAGGTAAACATCCATGTCGGAATAGCTGTCGGAATCCGAGGAACTTGAACTAGTGGCGAGTTCCATTTCGTACGATTGAGTAAAGAATTTTCGATATGAAATGATTTTTGGATATCGGATGGTATTCTAATTACATAGAATATTTATATATATAGAACAAAAGATTTCCTTAGATTACGGAGGAATTTACGGAATATGTCACGCAAAGTTTACAGTAATAGATACGCTAAGATATGAATTTTGCTATACACTATTCATGCAATCAATGCAGTAAGATGTGTCTAGACTAAGAATGATAAGTAAATGATTCCCTAAGAAAAATAAGAAGGTAATTTTCGACACGAAATGATAAGCAAAACTTTTGAATGCAGACACGGTCGAAGTCCAGACTCACAAATGCATCTAAACAACTACCAGTTAGACACACTAATGCAAGACCTGGTTCGCTAAGACCATCGCTCTGATACCACATGTAAAGACCCGTCTTAATCCATAAGAACGAATACAATAACATATGATTACATTGCGAGGTATTGGACCTCTATATGATACATTTTACAAACATTGCATTCGTTTTAAAAGACAACTTTCATTACATCGAAAGTTGATAGGCATGCATACCATTTCATAATATCCAACAATAAATGATCTAATATGTCATTTACTTAATCATAAACTTTACTGAACTCAACGACTTGAATGCAACGTCTTTTGAAATATGCCATGAATGACTCCAAGTAATATCTTTAAATTGAGCAAATGCACAGCGGAAGATTTCTTTAAATCCTGAGAATAAACATGCTTTAAAGTGTCAACCAAAAGGTTGGTGAGTTCATTAGTTTATCATAATCGATCATTTCCATAATTTTAATAGACCACAAGATTTCCTTTATTCAATAATCATACACTCGCAAGTGTCTAAAAATCATTCATATGGATTGAATACCTGGTAACCGACATTAACATAATGCATATAGAATATCCCCAAAGCAGAAATCCATATGTATTAATATAAACTCGAAGTACTAAAGCATACCATTTTTCAGTATGGGGGGAGTCAGTGCCCGTAGATCTACCTTTAGGATTCGCGTCAATTAGGGTGTATGTTCCCTAATTCTTAGGCTACCAAGCTAAAAGGGGTGATATTCGATTCGATAATCCAACCATAGAATGTAGTTTCGATTACTTGTGTCTATTTCATAAAACATTTATAAAAGCAGCGCATGTATTCTCAGTCCTAAAAATATATATTTGTAACAACCCAATCCGTATTCCATACGATAAATTTTTTTTATATAATACACATTTATGCGCCAATTAAATATGTAAACCATTCCACAAGTTCCATTTAAACGTACATCAATTTAAATGTTTACACAAGGCACGAAAGCCATTAATTAAGTTTAATACAAGTTTGACCCACTGCAAGGATAGTTTATAATCCAAACGACCTCGAGCATGGTTTGGGGCTAAACTACCCAAAACGTTAGGCCAACTTCAAAGGCTAACACCAAAAGCACCCCCGACAACATAAGCGGGAGACCACTAGTCCAAACGTATGCCCTTACCCTTGTCCAAGCTGGAACCTATAAAAATGGTAAACAACGAGAGGGTAAGCAACGCTTAGTGAGTGCAACAATTATACATACATATATATAACCTATCCATTTGCAATCACAATACCAAATACCCCATACGAACTTGTATCTCAAATAGCATGTCAACATACCCGTAACACTAACAAGTCGTACATTATCACACCACTTCATTAGCGTATACTCAACTCAATATATATTATATGCTAAACAAAACAACAATCTCAATATGGTTAACCAATAACGCTATGGTGCTACCGGCTCGTGGTTCACACCATACGCTTTTGAGTCATACTCGTTTATAGTGCTACCGGCTCGTGGTTCACACTCGATGCTACCGGCTCGTGGTTCACACTCGATGCTACCGGCTCGTGGTTCACATCTTAGTTTATAGTGCTACCGGCTCGTGGTTCACATCTTAGTTTATAGTGCTACCGGCTCGTGGTTCACACTCCATCCCACACATGTTATGGCACTACCGGCACGTGGTTCATATCATAACATTCACAAATAAACACGCCATATACATGAACGCATAATTATTCCACTCACCTTGTCACAAGGATGATGATTTAGCGCTTCCGAGCTTCAACGCAATGTACCTAAATCATTGAGTGCACATTCAATTTCACAACTAGTGGGATTAACCACAATACTCCCACTTGAGCATTTAATGACCCAATTTGCATTAAATGACTCAACTACACACAATCGCCCATAAATTGCCAAGACTCGACTTTAATCACTAAGACTAGTGAATTAAAGTCTATTAACTTCAATTAATACAAACTTAGGGTAATCCATACCCATTTCGTCTAATTAGGTCAACTATTACATTTTGACCCATTTTATATTACTTGGACTCACAATCAAGTCAAACTTACCCATTTACACTTCTTTCATAAATCTTAAAGTGCATTAGTGACTAACAACACCAATTGACACTTACAACCTCAAATCACAAGGCCGAAACCCTAGATTGTGGCTATTAGGGTTTCATTACAACAACATAACCCAAACTCACCCATTTTACCACCAAATGGGTCTTACAACTCTCTAGTAACCCCAAACTCTAGCCATTAACCAATTAAAACTTAAAACATAAAGTTAGAACTTACCAAGACTATCTTCTTGTAGCTAGTAACAAGGAGAACAACTTTAATTCTCGCTCCTAGGTTTGATTCACAAATCTCCAACTCCAAATCTCAAGATTAAACTAAGTGGGTTTTGTGTTTTGGGAGAGAAATTGGAAAGAAAATGGAAAAGGAAATGAAATAAATGGATATGTGGTGGAGAGTTAATGCCCCCATCAGATCCATATGTCAATTTACCATTTTGCCCCTTAAAATCCCTTAAAATGAGCTAAGTTCGACACTAGTTCAGCAGAACTGTCACGGCGCGGCCTCAATCGTCGCGGCGCGACACATAAAGGGAAAATAGGCCCTCTTTAACCCACTTCCTGATCCTGGTTTGCTTGATATGCCGCGGCGCGGACCCATTTGCCGCGGCGTGGCTTAAGGCTGCATCTGAATAGCTTGACCACCTTAAACAATTTTCGATGTTATTTAATTTGTACAATCCAAACCCGCTTCCTATATTCACCTAGCCTTCCACAATAGTCTCACAAGACTTAATGCTAACAAAACCCATGTTTAAACTTATATATATATATGCACACATTACCAAGTATACATATATATATATATATATATATATATATATATATATATATATATATATATATATATATATATATATATATACACACATATATTCGTACATTTACGCATAAGCTAACGAGTTATAGACGTACAAATGATTAAGTAGGTACCTTTCGATACGTACGGGAAAACGGGGTGTTACAACTCTCCCCCACTTGAATCGGAGCGCGTCCTCGCGATCCAAGCCGCATGACAAGAAGGAAGATAAACCAACACAAACTCTTCGGGCTCCCAAGTAAACTCGGAACCCTTACTACGACGCCATTGAACTTTAAAAGTCCTAACCTCTTTATGTCTCAACCTTTTGACCTTCTCATCAAGTATAGCAATCGGATCCTCAATATACTCTAACTTATTGTTTAGCTCAATTTCGTCTAAAGGCACCCAAGATGAATCATCCGCAAGACACTTACGGAGATGAGAAACATGAAATGTATTATGGATCCCCTCAAGCTCTTAAGGTAATTCCAAACGATACGCGACTTCACCAACACGAGCTAAAACTTTAAATGGTCCAATAAACCGAGGAGCTAACTTTCCTCGTTTTCGAAATCGAATAATACCCTTCCATGGCAAAACCTTAAGCATCACCATGTCACCTTCTTGAAATTCGATCGTTCGTCTATGCTTGTCGGCATACGAATTTTGCCTATCTTGAGCCTTTTTCAAATGCTCCCGAATCATATCAATTTTGCTATTCGTCTCTAAGACCAAATCAGTACTCCCGATTTCCTTTTGTCCCACTTCACCCCAACAAATCGGGGTTCGACACCTACGCCCATAAAGCATCTCATAAGGTGGCATTCCAATACTAGTATGATAACTATTATTGTACGAGAATTCCACCAAAGGTATGTGCTCGTCCCAACTACCACCAAAATTGATAATGCACGCACGTAACATATCTTCTAAAGTTTGATTCGTACGTTCGGTTTGACCGTCCGTTTGAGGATGATACGCCGTGCTTAATTTTAATTGCGTACCCATATATTCGTGAAACTTTTCCCAAAATCGAGATGTAAAACGAGTATCTCGATCCGAAACAATCGATACAGGAACACCGTGTCGAGAGATGACTTCCTTGATAAACAACTTAGCCAAGGTCTCCGACGATATAGCTTCCTTAATGGGAAGAAACAAAGCACTCTTCGTCAGTAGATCAACTATAACCCAAATCGAATCAAATTGGGTTCTCTTGCCGTTTTAGGTAACTTTGTGATGAAATCCATGGTAATGTGCTCCCATTTCCATTTCGGGATTTCTAATGATTGTAACTTACCATACGGCTTTTGGTGCTCGGCTTTAACTTGCAAACACGTGACGCATTGCTCAACATACTTCACAACATCACGTTTCATGCCCGGCCACCAATAATATTTCCTTAAATCAAGATACATTTTCGTTGCGCCCGGATGAATGGAATACTTTGACTTATGTGCTTCATCAAGTAGCACTTGTCGATAATCTCCCATCTTAGGCACCCACACTCTTCCTTGAAAAGACAACAAACCCCGCGAGCCCATAGTAATGAACTCCGATTGTCCCACAAATCGCTCCGCATGTTTGTTGTGGACGTAAGCCTCTATTTGAATCACGCCGAGTTTTTCAAAAAAATCATTAGTAATAATCATACGTAACAATCCCAATCGTAACGCCGGGGGATGACTCTTTCGACTTAACGCATCCGCGACCACATTCGCCTTGCCCGGATGATAAAGTATCTCACAATCATAGTCTTTTACCACATCCATCCACCTACGTTGACGATAATTAAAATCTCGTTGATTAAAGAGATGTTTCAAACTCTTATGATCCGAATAAATCATACACTTGACACCATACAAGTAATGGCGCCAAATTTTCAACGCATGCACAACCGCCGCCAACTCAAGATCATGAGTCGGATATCTCGTCTCGTGTTCCTTTAATTGTCGAGAGGCATAAGCAATGACTTTACCTCTTTGCATTAGAACACACCCGAGTCCATTTAACGAAGCATCACAATAAACCGTCATGTCTTCCACTCCTTCCGGTAACACTAACACCGGAGCTTGACACAACTTCTCTTTTAGCAATTGAAAAGAAATTTCTTGCTCGTCCTCCCAATTAAATCTCGCGTTCTTCCTCGTCAACTTTGTCAATGAAGAAGAGATCTTAGAAAAGTCTTGGATAAACCGACGATAATAACCGGCCAATCCGAGAAAACTTCGGACCTCCGTAGGCGTAGTCAGTTGTCTCCAACTCTTCACCGTCTCTATCTTCCCCGGATCCACTTGAATACCCTCCTTGTTCACAATATGACCAAGGAATTGAACTTCCCTTAGCCAAAATTCACATTTGGAGAACTTAGCATACAACTTCTCCTTTCGTAATGTCTTCAATACTTCACGCAAATGACGTTCATGTTCGTTCATACTCTTTGAATAAACAAGTATGTCGTCAATGAACACAATTATCGACTTGTCCAACATAGGTTGGCACACTCGGTTCATAAGATCCATGAATGCCGTCGGTGCATTCGTAAGACCAAAAGGCATAACTACGAACTCAAAATGCCCATAACGTGTTCGAAAAGCCGTTTTCTCAATATCTTCCTCACGGACCCGCATTTGGTGATAGCCGGACCGTAGGTCGATCTTAGAGAAATATGTCGCACCTTGGAGTTGGTCAAACAAATCGTTAATCCGAGGCAATGGATAACGATTCTTGATCGTCACCTTATTCAACTCCCGGTAATCGATGCACATCCGCATGCTACCATCCTTCTTCTTCACAAATAAAACCGGAGCGCCCCATGGCGAAGCACTCGGTCGAATAAAACCCTTCTCGAGCAACTCTTGGGTTTGATTTAACAACTCTTGCATTTCCGTTGGTGCTTGTTAGGACCCCGAAGTTGTATAGTGTTAATGTGAAATAAGCTTAAATGAAGGTTCCTTAGAAAAGGGCTATATAAGGAACCTAAGTAATCCTAATTAGATAGCCATTGCATTGTAACCGAGTTCTAGAAGCTGTGGAATGTAATTTTACCGATTCTCTCTAATACCGAGTCTCATTCTTACATACCGAATCTCTCTTTATCTTATCATTTCTCTCAATCTCAACATGATCTGACCTATCATTTGGTATCAGAGCTTCCAGGAAGTGATTCTACATCACTATATCGATCCAGAGATTGTAGATTACAGAATCTGAATACTCTCGGTATTTTGAATCACATTCGGTATTATCGAATTTGATAATCTGACGTTCAGATTCTTGTGATAAGTTTAGCGAAGGTGCATTAGGTCTTTTAGAAAGAGTTTCGATCATCATTATAGCTTTTTAACTTCAATTATGGAGAATCAAGTTGATTTTTAGAGTTTGTGGCTAAAACTCTCGGTATTGCTTAATTCAAGCTTGATTCTGGATTTTTGTGAAGATTTAAGGATTCAGTTGTGTTCGTGAGGTGTTAAATCATATTTCTGACTGTTCAATTTCTTCAATTCATCAAGTTTTGAAGATTTGATCAACACTTGGTATCGTAACTGTCATACCGAGTCTGCTTCATTACTTAAATTCATTTTAAGTGTTGCAGAGTGTGGTGTGATCGTGATTCTATCACATTCGGTTTGATTATACGCAGCTAATTGGTGTGGTTTGAGAAAGGATTCTGTCATATTTCTAAGTTTTAAACTTAGACTCGGTATTGTCAACTGCTACAGTTGACATTCGGTATCCTATACTTTCGGTATCTTTGATATTTTGTGTGATACTAACTTGTTTCCTTGTGCAGCAAGGTTACAGAATCTCATTCAAAAGGATTGAATTGAGTTTGAACTTCAAATTCATACAGAATCTGACTACCGAGTCAGATACAGAATTTGAGTTTCTGTATCACTTAATCCATTGTTTTAAGTGGTTACAGGCTACAATTCTTGTGATTACCGAATCTATACTGAATCTGGGTGTGTCACCTGTATTTCTGATCAGTTTCTTATACAGAATCTGATATACAGAATCTTTACCGAATCTGCTACAGTACCGAATCTGATACAGAATCTGATATTCTGATCAGATTGTTGTGATTTTTCATCTTAGATTTGTGTAATACAGAATCTTTACCGAATCTACCTCATTTTCAAGATGTCTACTCAAGATACTTTGATCATTGGATCAGATTCCCGTCCTCCAGTGTTGTTTGATGGCAAGTACACTCAGTGGCTTCACCGTATCACTCAGTACATAGAATATAAGGGTGAGAAAGCAAAGTACATTTGGGCTTCTCTGAGAGATGGTCCAGTTGTTGATTATCATCCGGATACTGGTATGCCAATTCCAGTCTATGATCTTTCTGGTGATAAGCGTGAGAGAGCTCAGGGTGACATAGAGGCAAAGAATATTGTTATGCAAGATATCCTGTATGAATTGTTTGAAAATGTTGATAGCAACACAACAGCAAAAGATATATGGGATGAGATCAAACGACAGCAAGAAGGTTATGACATGTCAGACGTTACTAAATTGAATAAGGCTCTGGGATTCTATGAAGATTTCAAGCAGGAAACTGAAGAACCACTCAAGGATACCTATCGTCGTTTCAATGGTGTTCTCAATGAGTTGAAAAGGTGCAAGATCATAAAAGTAAATGCTGAAGTCAACATGAAGTTTCTCAAAAAGCTCAATGCTGATTGGCTTCCTTATGGAACCATTGTTCGATCTACTAAAGAGATTGACAAGTTGACTATTCATGAGCTTGTTGGAGTTCTTATGCATTACCAACCTGAAGTGTCTAAACTTCAAGAAGGAAGGAAAGAGTCTTCTCCGGGCGATCCACTTGCCCTAATTGCCAAAAAGAAGAGCAAATCGTTGACGTCTTCCAAAAGCTTGTACAAGAAAGTGCTTGTAGAAGAATCAACTGATTCAGAAGATTTGAATCTTTCTGATGTTGATGATTCTCACCTTGAATTAGTCAAGATGGCAGCCATGTTCACAAAAGCCTTGAACAAACACAAGTTTAAAGGCAAATCAAGCAATCAACGCAAAAACTCATCATCTTCCTCGTACTACAAGAAAGCTGATCAATCTAAACAATAACGTACTGATGATTCCAAGAAGGAAGATTCAATTTGTTTCAATTGTGGCAAAGCTAGTCATTACTCTCGTGAGTGCAAGATGCCTAAGAAGAAGGACGCAGCTTACTACAAGAAGAAAATGTTGATGGCTAAGATTGTGGAAACTGGGGGAGTGCTAAAACCGGTTAATGATACTTGGTTTAACTGGACTGACGATTCAGATTCAGAGGTGGAACATGCAAATGTTTACAAGGTGACAAAGCTCATCAAAGCTAAGGAAGCAATGGAGAATTCTGACTCAACATCCGATGATGATGAGGTACAATCAACTGAATTCTCACCTGATTTTATAAAATTGCAAAATGACTTGATGAAGAATCTGGTCTCAATGTCAAAAGAAGTCAAAGGCTTAAAATCTGAAAACAAGGTTTTAAAAGATAAAATCAAAATGAATGAGACCAGACCTTCCTCATCCAAATTGCAAACGGATGTGCAACGATTGACTCTCCAACTCAACTCTACGGAAACTGAGTTGGAAGATCTAAAAAAGTCAATTCATCCGATTAAAGTTGAAAGAACTGATTATCGTTTAAAATCGGAACGACTTGCAGAAAAAGTTCAATTTTTAGAAAAAGATCTTTCTGATTTGAAAAACCAACATGAACCCACACTTTCAAAACTAAACAAGAAAATCGTTCAATTGGAAAACACCATAATTGAAAAGAACACTGAAATTTCTTTATTGTCAAAAGAATCTTTTCAAATGAAAGCACAACTTGCTCGATATGAGGAAAAACTCTATCGAACAGAGCAATCCAAAGCTATCATGGATATGGAACTTTCAAAACAAACGATTTTCATGAATAGACCAAAAACGATTCATGGTAAAAAGTGGGGGTTGGGTTATGAAGATCCGAAAATTTTGGAAGATGCTTCCAAAAAGATTCCAGGATTATATCATTCTGATTATTTTCAAGCCGGTTTACCATCGTATTTTGTACATGCTTCTGATGCTGATTTTGATGATATTATTGTGAATCGTAAATCTAGGAAATACCATCAAATTAGCTTAATGTATGAAAAAATCAATGCTAAGATAGGTAAATTGAATCCTGATTTCTTGAAAAATCTTGTTGAAACTGAAAAGAACATGCAACGTGAAGATTATGTGTCTAAGCGTAGATTAGTTTATATCCCAACACTCATGCTAGAGAAATACATTTTAATGCTTGAGAATGAAGTGTTTAACAAACCTAGTTCTAGCATTACTGCAATAGATGAGGTGTTTGATGAACCAATTTTTGATGTGAAACCAATTCTACCAACTTTACCTGCATGTCCAGATGATGTTTTCCGTGAATACCTAGCACATGAACTAACTGTCTTCTTTGAGACAAATTTTCTAGGTCAAAATTCTTTAGATGAAAAAGTAGAACCTCAGAATGAACCGAACATTGAACCTTTGATAGATTTTGAAAGTCAACTTGATCCTTTGCATGATTATTACTTGCATTTGCCTACTGTACGTGATTTGAATCGTATAGTAGCTCAACTTGAACAGGAGAATATTAACTTGCAACTTAAGTGCCAATCATTAGAACAAATGCTTGCTTTGTGTGATAAATTGCCTTCACTGCCTAAGAAAGAATGTACTTATGCTTTTAAGGAGGGTGAAGTGATAGTTTCTGCTGAAGAATTATGTCTTGAGATTAAAAGCTTAAAACAAAAGATAATTCGACTGAAATAGGCTAACACACTTAAGCAAACGTCTAATGTTGCAACCAATGTGCTTGAATTTACTGGTGGGATTACTAAGAAGGGGAAGGGAACAATAACATCTAAGGATGTAAAATGAAATGTCCCGTTCTTATTGATTAAAAACGTTCCATATTAATTGATTTCGTTGCGAGGTTTTGACCTCTATATGAGACGTTTTTCAAAGACTGCATTCATTTTTAAAACAAACCGTAACCTTTATTTCATAAATAAAGGTTTAAAAAGCTTTACGTAGATTATCAAATAATGATAATCTAAAATATCCTGTTTACACACGACCATTACATAATGGTTTACAATACAAATATGTTACATCGAAATCAGTTTCTTGAATGCAGTTTTTACACAATATCATACAAACATGGACTCCAAATCTTGTCCTTATTTTAGTATGCAACATCGGAAGCTCTTAGTATTCACCTGAGAATAAACATGCTTTAAACGTCAACAAAAATGTTGGTGAGTTATAGGTTTAACCTATATATATCAAATCATAATAATAATAGACCACAAGATTTCATATTTCAATACACATCCCATACATAGAGATAAAAATCATTCATATGGTGAACACCTGGTAACCGACATTAACAAGATGCATATATAAGAATATCCCCATCATTCCGGGACACCCTTCGGATATGATATAAATTTCGAAGTACTAAAGCATCCGGTACTTTGGATGGGGTTTGTTAGGCCCAATAGATCTATCTTTAGGATTCGCGTCAATTAGGGTGTCTGTTCCCTAATTCTTAGATTACCAGACTTAATAAAAAGGGGCATATTCGATTTCGATAATTCAACCATAGAATGTAGTTTCACGTACTTGTGTCTATTTTGTAAATCATTTATAAAACCTGCATGTATTCTCATCCCAAAAATATTAGATTTTAAAAGTGGGACTATAACTCACTTTCACAGATTTTTACTTCGTCGGGAAGTAAGACTTGGCCACTGGTTGATTCACGAACCTATAACAATATATACATATATATCAAAGTATGTTCAAAATATATTTACAACACTTTTAATATATTTTGATGTTTTAAGTTTATTAAGTCAGCTGTCCTCGTTAGTAACCTACAACTAGTTGTCCACAGTTAGATGTACAGAAATAAATCGATAAATATTATCTTGAATCAATCCACGACCCAGTGTATACGTATCTCAGTATTGATCACAACTCAAACTATATATATTTTGGAATCAACCTCAACCCTGTATAGCTAACTCCAACATTCACATATAGAGTGTCTATGGTTGTTTCGAAATATATATAGATGTGTCGACATGATAGGTCGAAACATTGTATACGTGTCTATGGTATCTCAAGATTACATAATATACAATACAAGTTGATTAATTTATGGTTGGAATAGATTTGTTACCAATTTTCATGTAGCTAAAATGAGAAAAATTATCCAATCTTGTTTTACCCATAACTTCTTCATTTTAAATCCGTTTTGAGTGAATCAAATTGCTATGGTTTCATATTGAACCCTATTTTATGAATCTAAACAGAAAAAGTATAGGTTTATAGTCGGAAAAATAAGTTACAAGTCGTTTTTGTAAAGGTAGTCATTTCAGTCGAAAGAACGACGTCTAGATGACCATTTTAGAAAACATACTTCCACTTTGAGTTTAACCATAATTTTTGGATATAGTTTCATGTTCATAATAAAAATCATTTTCTCAGAATAACAACTTTTAAATCAAAGTTTATCATAGTTTTTAATTAACTAACCCAAAACAGCCCGCGGTGTTACTACGACGGTGTAAATCCGGTTTTATGGTGTTTTTCGTGTTTCCAGGTTTTAAATCATTAAGTTAGCATATCATATAGATATAGAACATGTGTTTAGTTTATTTTAAAATTCAAGTTAGAAGGATTAACTTTTGTTTGCGAACAAGTT
Source organism: Rutidosis leptorrhynchoides (assembly GCF_046630445.1). Taxonomy (NCBI): domain Eukaryota; kingdom Viridiplantae; phylum Streptophyta; class Magnoliopsida; order Asterales; family Asteraceae; genus Rutidosis; species Rutidosis leptorrhynchoides. Next base: position 47,289,849 of record NC_092338.1, read on the forward strand.
TAGAATTAACTAAACTATGTTCTAGTGATTACAAGTTTAAACCTTCGAATAAGATAGCTTTATATGTATGAATCGAATGGTGTTATGAACATAATTACTACCTTAAGTTCCTTGGATAAACCTACTGGAAAAGAGAAAAATAGATCTAGCTTCAATGGATCCTTGGATGGCTCGAAGTTCTTGAAGCAGAATCATGACACGAAAACAAGTTCAAGTAAGATCATCACTTGAAATAAGATTGTTATAGTTATAGAAATTGAACCAAAGTTTGAATATGATTATTACCTTGTATTAGAATGATAACCTACTGTAAGAAACAAAGATTTCTTGAGGTTGGATGATCACCTTACAAGATTGGAAGTGAGCTAGCAAACTTGAAAGTATTCTTGATTTTATGTAACTAGAACTTGTAGAATATATGAAGAACACTTAGAACTTGAAGATAGAACTTGAGAGAGATCAATTAGATGAAGAAAATTGAAGAATGAAAGTGTTTGTAGGTGTTTTTGGTCGTTGGTGTATGGATTAGATATAAAGGATATGTAATTTTGTTTTCATGTAAATAAGTCATGAATGATTACTCATATTTTTGTAATTTTATGAGATATTTCATGCTAGTTGCCAAATGATGGTTCCCACATGTGTTAGGTGACTCACATGGGCTGCTAAGAGCTGATCATTGGAGTGTATATACCAATAGTACATACATCTAAAAGCTGTGTATTGTACGAGTACGAATACGGGTGCATACGAGTAGAATTGTTGATGAAACTGAACGAGGATGTAATTGTAAGCATTTTTGTTAAGTAGAAGTATTTTGATAAGTGTCTTGAAGTCTTTCAAAAGTGTATGAATACATATTAAAACACTACATGTATATACATTTTAACTGAGTCGTTAAGTCATCGTTAGTCGTTACATGTAAATGTTGTTTTGAAACCTTTAGGTTAACGATCTTGTTGAATGTTGTTAAACCATTATTTATTATAACAAATGAGATGTTAAATTGTTATATTATCATGATATTATGATATATAATATATCTTAGTATGATATATATACAGTTAAATGTCGTTACAATGATAATCGTTACATATATGTCTCGTTTCGAAATCATTAAGTTAGTAGTCTTATTTTTACATATGTATTTCATTGTTAATACACTTAATAATATATTTACTTATCATTTAACATAATTAACCAAGTGTATCAATATCTTAATATGATTCATATGTACCTAGTAAGACGTTGTTATAACGATAATCGTTATATATATCATTTTCGAGTTTCTTAAATTAATAGTCTCATTTTTATGTATATAACTCATTGTTAAAATACCTAATGAGATACATAATTATAATAAAATCATGTTAACTATATATATAACCATATATATGTCATCGTATAGTTTTTACAAGTTTTAACGTTCGTGAATCACCGGTCAACTTGGGTGGTCAATTGTCTATATGAAACATATTTCAATTAATCAAGTCTTAACAAGTTTGATTGCTTAACATGTTGGAAACATTTAATCATGTAAATATCAATCTCAATTAATATATATAAACATGGAAAAGTTCGGGTCACTACAGTACCTACCCGTTAAATAAATTTCGTCCCGAAATTTTAAGCTGTTGAAGGTGTTGACGAATATTCTGGAAATAGATGCGGGTATTTCTTCTTCATCTGATCTTCACGCTCCCAGGTGAACTCGGGTCCTCTACGAGCATTCCATCGAACCTTAACAATTGGTATCTTGTTTTGCTTAAGTCTTTTAACCTCACGATCCATTATTTCGACGGGTTCTTCGATGAATTGAAGTTTTTCGTTGATTTGGATTTCATCTAACGGAATAGTGAAATCTTCTTTAGCAAAACATTTCTTCAAATTCGAGACGTGGAAAGTGTTATGTACAGCCGCGAGTTGTTGAGGTAACTCAAGTCGGTAAGCTACTGGTCCGACACGATCAATAATCTTGAATGGTCCAATATACCTTGGATTTAATTTCCCTCGTTTACCAAATCGAACAACGCCTTTCCAAGGTGCAACTTTAAGCATGACCATCTCTCCAATTTCAAATTCTATATCTTTTCTTTTAATGTCAGCGTAGCTCTTTTGTCGACTTTGGGCGGTTTTCAACCGTTGTTGAATTTGGATGATCTTCTCGGTAGTTTCTTGTATAATCTCCGGACCCGTAATCTGTCTATCCCCCACTTCACTCCAACAAATCGGAGACCTGCACTTTCTACCATAAAGTGCTTCAAACGGCGCCATCTCAATGCTTGAATGGTAGCTGTTGTTGTAGGAAAATTCTGCTAACGGTAGATGTCGATCCCAGCTGTTTCCGAAATCAATAACACATGCTTGTAGCATGTCTTCAAGCGTTTGTATCGTCCTTTCGCTCTGCCCATCAGTTTGTGGATGATAGGCAGTACTCATTTCTAGACGAGTTCCTAATGCTTGCTGTATTGTCTGCCAGAATCTTGAAATAAATCTGCCATCCCTATCAGAGATAATAGAGATTGGTATTCCATGTCTGGAGATGACTTCCTTCAAATACAGTCGTGCTAACTTCTCCATCTTGTCATCTTCTCTTATTAGCAGGAAGTGTGCTGATTTGGTGAGACGATCAACTATTACCCAAATAGTATCAAAACCACTTGCAGTCCTTGGCAATTTAGTGATGAAATCCATGGTAATGTTTTCCCATTTCCATTCTGGGATTTCGGGTTGTTGAAGTAGACCTGATGGTTTCTGATGCTCAGCTTTGACCTTAGAACACGTCAAACATTCTCCTACGTATTTAGCAACATCAGCTTTCATACCCGGCCACCAAAAATGTTTCTTGAGATCCTTGTACATCTTCCCCGTTCCAGGATGTATTGAGTATCTGGTTTTATGAGCTTATCTAAGTACCATTTCTCTCATATCTCCAAATTTTGGTACCCAAATCCTTTCAGCCCTATACCGGGTTCCGTCTTCCCGAATATTAAGATGCTTCTCCGATCCTTTGGGTATTTCATCCTTTAAATTTCCCTCTTTTAAAACTCCTTGTTGCGCCTCCTTTATTTGAGTAGTAAGGTTATTATGAATCATTATATTCATAGATTTTACTCGAATGGGTTCTCTGTCCTTCCTGCTCAAGGCATCAGCTACCACATTTGCCTTCCCCGGGTGGTAACGAATCTCAAAGTCATAATCATTCAATAATTCAATCCACCTACGCTGCCTCATATTCAGTTGTTTCTGATTAAATATGTGTTGAAGACTTTTGTGGTCGGTATATATAATACTTTTGACCCCATATAAGTAGTGCCTCCAAGTCTTTAATGCAAAAACAACCGCGCCTAATTCCAAATCATGCGTCGTATAATTTTGTTCGTGAATCTTCAATTGTCTAGACGCATAAGCAATCACCTTCGTTCGTTGCATTAATACACAACCGAGACCTTGCTTTGATGCGTCACAATAAATCACAAAATCATCATTCCCTTCAGGCAATGACAATATAGGTGCCGTAGTTAGCTTTTTCTTCAATAACTGAAACGCTTTCTCTTGTTCATCGTTCCATTCAAATTTCTTCCCTTTATGCGTTAATGCAGTCAAGGGTTTTGCTATTCTAGAAAAGTCTTGGATGAACCTTCTGTAGTAACCAGCTAGTCCTAAAAATTGGCGTATGTATTTCGGAGTTTTCGGGGTTTCCCACTTTTTAACAGTTTCTATCTTTGCCGGATCCACCTTAATACCTTCTTTGTTCACTATGTGACCGAGGAATTGAACTTCTTCCAACCAAAATGCACACTTTGAAAACTTAGCGTACAATTCTTCCTTCCTCAATACTTCTAACACCTTTCTCAAATGTTCACCGTGTTCTTGGTCATTCTTTGAGTAAATAAGTATGTCATCAATGAAAACAATGACAAACTTGTCAAGGTATGGTCCACACACTCGGTTCATAAGGTCCATGAACACAGCTGGTGCATTAGTTAAACCAAACGGCATGACCATAAACTCGTAATGACCGTAACGTGTTCTGAAAGCAGTCTTTGGAATATCATCTTCTTTCACCCGCATTTGATGATACCCGGAACGTAAGTCAATCTTTGAATAAACAGACGAGCCTTGTAGTTGATCAAATAAGTCATCGATTCTCGGTAGTGGGTAGCGGTTCTTGATGGTAAGTTTGTTCAACTCTCGGTAGTCGATACACAACCTGAATGTACCATCTTTCTTCTTGACAAACAAAACAGGAGCTCCCCACGGTGATGTGCTTGGTCGAATGAAACCACGCTCTAAAAGTTCTTGTAATTGGCTTTGCAGTTCTTTCATCTCGCTGGGTGCGAGTCTGTAAGGAGCACGAGCTATTGGTGCAGCTCCTGGTACAAGATATTTGAAATTCAACGGATCGATGTGGGGGTAATCCCGGTAATTCTTTCGAAAATACATCGAGAAATTCTTTTGCAATGGGAACATCATTGATGCTCTTTTCTTCAGTTTGTACTTTCTCGACGTGTGCTAGAACAGCATAGCAACCTTTTCTTATTAGTTTTTGTGCCTTCAAATTACTAATAAGATGTAGCTTCGTGTTGCCCTTTTCTCCGTACACCATTAAGGGTTTTCCTTTTTCTCGTATAATGCGAATTGCATTTTTGTAACAAACGATATCTGCTTTCACTTCTTTCAACCAGTCCATACCGATTATCACATCAAAACTCCCTAAATCTACTGGTATCAAATCAATCTTAAATGTTTCGCTAACCATTTTAATTTCTCGATTTCGACATATATTATCTGCTGAAATTAATTTACCATTTGCTAATTCGAGTAAAAATTTACTATCCAAAGGCGTCAATGGACAACTTAATTTAGCACAAAAATCTCTACTCATATAGCTTCTATCCGCACCCGAATCAAATAAAACGTAAACAGATTTATTGTCAATAAGAAATGTACCCGTAACAAGCTCTGGGTCTTCCTGTGCCTCTGCCGCATTAATATTGAAAACTCTTCCGCGGCCTTGTCCATTCGTGTTCTCCTGGTTCGGGCAATTTCTAATAATGTGGCCCGGTTTTCCACATTTATAACAAACTACATTGGCATAACTTGCTCCGACACTACTTGCTCTGCCATTACTCATTCCGACACCATTTGTTCCTTTCGTTCTATTAACCCCTGGTCCGTAGACCTCACACTTCGCCGCGCTATGACCATTTCTTTTACACTTGTTGCAAAATTTGGTGCAGAACCCCGAGTGATACTTTTCACACCTTTGGCATAGCTGCTTCTGATTGTTGTTGTTGTTGCGGTTATTATTGTTGTTGGAATGATTGTTGTAGTTGCTGTTGTTGTTGTTATTGTTGTTGGGTTGTTTGTTGTAATTGTGATTGATGTTGCGATTGTTGGGATAATTGTTGCGATTATTGTTGTAATTGCTGTTGTTGTTGTATTGGTGATTCTTATCACCGTTTTCCTCCCACTTTCTTTTGACTTGCTTCACATTGGCCTCTTCAGCAGTCTGTTCTTTAATTCTTTCTTCAATCTGGTTCACTAGTTTGTGAGCCATTCTACATGCCTGTTGTATGGAGGCGGGCTCGTGTGAACTTATATCTTCTTGGATTCTTTCCAGTAATCCTTTCACAAACGCATCGATCTTCTCTTCCTCATCTTCGAATGCTCCCGGACACAATAGGCACAATTCTGTGAATCGTCTTTCGTACGTGGTAATATCAAATCCTTGGGTTCGTAACCCTCTAAGTTCTGTCTTGAGCTTATTGACCTCGGTTCTGGGACGGTACTTCTCGTTCATCAAGTGCTTGAATGCTGACCACGGTAGTGCGTACGCATCGTCTTGTCCCACTTGCTCTAGATAGGTATTCCACCATGTTAACGCAGAACCTGTGAAGGTATGCGTAGTGTACTTCACTTTGTCCTCTTCAGTACACTTACTTATGGCAAACACCGATTCGACCTTCTCGGTCAACCGTTTCAATCTGATCGGTCCTTCGGTTCCATCAAATTCCAAAGGTTTGCAGGCAGTGAATTCTTTGTAGGTGCATCCTACACGATTTCCTGTACTGCTAGATCCAAGGTTATTGTTGGTATGTAGCGCAGCCTGTACTGCGGCTATGTTTGAAGCTAGAAAAGTACGGAATTCCTCTTCATTCATATTCACGGTGTGTCGAGTAGTCGGTGCCATTTCCTTCAAAATAGTCAAATGGAACAAGTTAATCATACAGAATATTAAGAGTAGTTAATAGTGTTTCGTAGCATAATATGAACTCATTTATAAAAGCTTTTTCTTCATATTAGCGTTTTATAAGTTTAAATTCGGGTAGTACCTACCCGTTAAGTTCATACTTAGTAGCTAATATACAATTCAACTACTACAATTCTATATGAAAAACTGATTATAATAATATTTCGCGTTCAAACTTTTACACAATATTTTACAAACTTACAATACCGCTTATTTTACATATAGCATGAAATATAGCACACAATAAATTTGATACAAAATGGTTGTGAAGATAATTCTAGCTAGTACACAAGTCGTTCAGCAAAGGCAATAAAGACACGTAATTCATACGTCCAGAAACAAGTCATGCATTCTGGTTTTACTAGGATTACTTCCCATCCTTGGTCTTGTGGAACATAACCGTTATGGCCGTTGATAAGACAGCATGTTGTAACGTTGTCAAAGGGACGAGGGTTACGTAATGTCCAACAGTCCCGTAACAATCTAAAAACCTCATTTCTTACCCCAATTACCGACTCCGTCACTTGTGGGAACGTTTTGTTTAATAGTTGTAGCCCGATGTTCTTGTTCTCACTTTGGTGAGAAGCGAACATTACTAATCCGTAAGCATAACATGCTTCTTTATGTTGCATGTTAGCCGCTTTTTCTAAATCACGAAGTCCAATATTCGGATATATTGAGTCAAAAAAATTTCTTAACCCATTGCGTAAAATAGCATTTGGGTTCCCCGTAATATATGCGTCAAAGTAAACACATCGTAACTTATGGATTTCCCAATGTGATATCCCCCATCTTTCGAACGAAAGCCTTTTATAAACCAAGGCATTCTTGGAACGTTCTTCGAATGTCTTACAAACTGATCTCGCCTTAAATAGTTGTGCCGAAGAATTCTGACCGACTCTAGACAAGATTTCATCAATCATGTCTCCGGATAGGTCTCTTAAAATATTGGGTTGTCTATCCATTTTGTGTTTTTATACTGTAAAATAGACAAGAGTTAGATTCATAAAAAAAAAATACTTATTAATACAAGCAATTTTTACATATATCATAAAGCATAAGCACACTATATTACATATATTACACCACACGAATACAACTATCTTATTCCGACTCGCTTATTTCTTCTTCTTCGGTTTTGGTTCGTTTTGCCAAGTTTCTAGGGATATATGATGTTCCCCTAATACGAGCCGTCGTTTTCCACATTGGTTTAGAAAAACCTGGTGGTTTAGAGGTTCCCGGGTCATTGTTACAACTTAAGGACTTCGGGGGTTGACGATACATATAAAGTTCATCGGGGTTGGAATTAGATTTCTCTATTTTTATGCCCTTTCCCTTATTATTTTCTTTTGCCTTTTTAAATTCAGTTGGGGTAATTTCTATAACATCATCGGAATTCTCGTCGGAATCCGATTCATCGGAGAATTGGTAATCCTCCCAATATTTTGCTTCCTTGGCGGAAACACTATTGACCATAATTAACCTTGGTCGGTTGGTTGAGGATTTTCTTTTACTTAACCGTTTTATTATTTCCCCCACCGGTTCTATTTCTTCATCCGGTTCCGATTCTTCTTCCGGTTCCGATTCTTCTACCGGTTCCGACTCTTCTTCCGGTTCCTCTTCGGGAACTTGTGAATCAGTCCACGAATCATTCCAATTTACATTTGACTCTTCATTATTATTAGGTGAGTCAATGGGACTTGTTCTAGAGGTAGACATCTATCACATAATATCAAACGCGTTAAGAGATTAATATATCACATAATATTCACATGTTAAAAATATATAGTTTCCAACAAAATTTGTTAAGCAATCATTTTTCAAGTAAACACGGTCGAAGTCCAGACTCACTAATGCATCCTAACAAACTAGATAAGACACACTAATTCAAAATTCTGGTTCTCTAAGACCAACACTCGGATACCAACTGAAATGTCCCGTTCTTATTGATTAAAAACGTTCCACATTAATTGATTTCGTTGCGAGGTTTTGACCTCTATATGAGACGTTTTTCAAAGACTGCATTCATTTTTAAAACAAACCATAACCTTTATTTCATAAATAAAGGTTTAAAAAGCTTTACGTAGATTATCAAATAATGATAATCTAAAATATCCTGTTTACACACGACCATTACATAATGGTTTACAATACAAATATGTTACATCGAAATCAGTTTCGATTTCGATAATTCAACCATAGAATGTAGTTTCACGTACTTGTGTCTATTTTGTAAATCATTTATAAAACCTGCATGTATTCTCATCCCAAAAATATTAGATTTTAAAAGTGGGACTATAACTCACTTTCACAGATTTTTACTTCGTCGGGAAGTAAGACTTGGCCACTGGTTGATTCACGAACCTATAACAATATATACATATATATCAAAGTATGTTCAAAATATATTTACAACACTTTTAATATATTTTGATGTTTTAAGTTTATTAAGTCAGCTGTCCTCGTTAGTAACCTACAACTAGTTGTCCACAGTTAGATGTACAGAAATAAATCGATAAATATTATCTTGAATCAATCCACAACCCAGTGTATACGTATCTCAGTATTGATCACAACTCAAACTATATATATTTTGGAATCAACCTCAACCCTGTATAGCTAACTCCAACATTCACATATAGAGTGTCTATGGTTGTTCCGAAATATATATAGATGTGTCGACATGATAGGTCGAAACATTGTATACGTGTCTATGGTATCTCAAGATTACATAATATACAATACAAGTTGATTAAGTTATGGTTGGAATAGATTTGTTACCAATTTTCATGTAGCTAAAATGAGAAAAATTATCCAATCTTGTTTTACCCATAACTTCTTCATTTTAAATCCGTTTTGAGTGAATAAAATTGCTATGGTTTCATATTGAACCCTATTTTATGAATCTAAACAGAAAAAGTATAGGTTTATAGTCGGAAAAATAAGTTACAAGTCGTTTTTGTAAAGGTAGTCATTTCAGTCGAAAGAACGACGTCTAGATGACCATTTTAGAAAACATACTTCCACTTTGAGTTTAACCATAATTTTTGGATATAGTTTCATGTTCATAATAAAAATCATTTTCTCAGAATAAAAACTTTTAAATCAAAGTTTATCATAGTTTTTAATTAACTAACCCAAAACAGCCCGCGGTGTTACTACGACGGCGTAAATCCGGTTTTACGGTGTTTTTCGTGTTTCCAGGTTTTAAATCATTAAGTTAGCATATCATATAGATATAGAACATGTGTTTAGTTTATTTTAAAAGTCAAGTTAGAAGGATTAACTTTTGTTTGCGAACAAGTTTAGAATTAACTAAACTATGTTCTAGTGATTACAAGTTTAAACCTTCGAATAAGATAGCTTTATATGTATGAATCGAATGATGTTATGAACATCATTACTACCTTAAGTTCCTTGGATAAACCTACTGGAAAAGAGAAAAATGGATCTAGCTTCAATGGATCCTTGGATGGCTCGAAGTTCTTGAAGCAGAATCATGACACGAAAACAAGTTCAAGTAAGATCATCACTTGAAATAAGATTGTTATAGTTATAGAAATTGAACCAAAGTTTGAATATGATTATTAACTTGTATTAGAATTATAACCTACTGTAAGAAACAAAGATTTCTTGAGGTTAGATGATCACCTTACAAGATTGGAAGTGAGCTAGCAAACTTGAAAGTATTCTTGATTTTATGTAACTAGAACTTGTAGAATATATGAAGAACACTTAGAACTTGAAGATAGAACTTGAGAGAGATCAATTAGATGAAGAAAATTGAAGAATGAAAGTGTTTGTAGGTGTTTTTGGTCGTTGGTGTATGGATTAGATATAAAGGATATGTAATTTTGTTTTCATGTAAATAAGTCATGAATGATTACTCATATTTTTGTAATTTTATGAGATATTTCATGCTAGTTGCCAAATGATGGTTCCCACATGTGTTAGGTGACTCATATGGGCTGTTAAGAGCTGATCATTGGAGTGTATATACCAATAGTACATACATCTAAAAGCTGTGTATTGTACGAGTACGAATACGGTGCATACGAGTAGAATTGTTGATGAAACTGAACGAGGAAGTAATTGTAAGCATTTTTGTTAAGTAGAAGTATTTTGATAAGTGTCTTGAAGTCTTTCAAAAGTGTATGAATACATATTAAAACACTACATGTATATACATTTTAACTGAGTCGTTAAGTCATCGTTAGTCGTTACATGTAAATGTTGTTTTGAAACCTTTAGGTTAACGATCTTGTTGAATGTTGTTAACCCATTATTTATTATAACAAATGAGATGTTAAATTGTTATATTATCATGATATTATTATATATAATATATCTTAGTATGATATATATACAGTTAAATGTCGTTACAACGATAATCGTTACATATATGTCTCGTTTCGAAATCATTAAGTTAGTAGTCTTATTTTTACATATGTATTTCATTGTTAATACACTTAATAATATATTTAATTATCATTTAACATAATTAACCAAGTGTATCAATATCTTAATATGATTCATATGTACCTAGTAAGACGTTGTTATAACGATAATCGTTATATATATCGTTTTCGAGTTTCTTAAATTAATAGTCTCATTTTTATGTATATAACTCATTGTTAAAATACCTAATGAGATACATACTTATAATAAAATCATGTTAACTATATATATAACCATATATATGTCATCGTATAGTTTTTACAAGTTTTAACGTTCGTGAATCACCGGTCAACTTGGGTGGTCAATTGTCTATATGAAACATATTTCAATTAATCAAGTCTTAACAAGTTTGATTGCTTAACATGTTGGAAACATTTAATCATGTAAATATCAATCTCAATTAATATATATAAACATGGAAAAGTTCGGGTCACTACATAAAACCCATTACTATTCTTAAAAATCCTCTACGTTCTCAATTTGGCAATCATGGTTCGAAAGTTGTTTCTACAACTCAGTATATTGTTAAAAAGGTTCATTCTCCAAATGGTTCTGTGTTAATTGAAAAGATTCCTATGATTCCTATGACAAAAACTTCAAAAGCGAGTCTTTTAAAGAAATCAGTTAAGTCCACAACACACACAAGTTCTAAACCTGATTTAAGTGAGTATGATGCAAAAGAACGTACAATCAAATTGGAAATTCTGCAAAATCAGTCATCTCATGTGTCAACTGAAAAGTTTGGATGTCTAACTAACAAAGGTGTTTTTCGTGTCACAGGTCATAATCCAAACTTGAATTACAAATCTGTATGGGTTCCTAAGTCCACGACTAAGAAAGTAGCAACCAAACCAAAGCAATCTGCTAGTCGGCCTAGGAAATCATCTCATGTTTTTCAATTTTCGTCTGTGAACAAAACATCTACTTGGAATAAATTGTGTGTTAAGACTTCTGATAACGATGTAAAGATTGATATTGCGTATGATGCTTCATGTAATGTGGTTTTAAATGATGCTTTATTGTCTAAACTGCATGATGCTTTACGTGATTATTTCATCATTGATCCAAAGTTTGTTGTTAATCCAAAGTTTATTGCTGGTACTAACCGAAAAGGACCCAAGAAACTTTGGGTACCTAAACTCTAGGAAATTCACATTTACAGGGTTTCGACGTCTGTGTTTGGTATATCGATTCCGGTTGTTCTCGACACATGACGGGCGATAAATTCTTGCTTGTCAACTTCATTGACAAATTCCTAGGAACGGTTACATTCGAAAACGATGAGATTACAGCAATAACAGGTTACGGAGATTTTGTGCAAAATGGCATAACAATCAAACGGGTTTCATATGTTGAGGGTTTGGGGTGCAGTTTATTTAGTGTGAGCCAATTCTGCGATGGAGATCTCAAAGTTTTGTTTGAACGTCGACAATGCTCGGTGCAATCCACCGAAGGGAATGATCTTCTTGTTGGTAAACGTTGTGCTTCACTATATACTATTGACCTCAATGATGTACCATCACATGCAACCATGTGTTTGGCCACTCGTTCTACCAAAGAAAATTCATGGTTATGGCATCATCGGATGTCACACCTGAATTACAAGGGTATCAATCGACTAGTCTCTAAAGATTTAGTTGATGGTATTCCAACCTTTCAATATGATAAGCATCATGTGTGTCCATCATGTGCGATGGGTAAGCTGAAACGGACCAATCATCCGCTTAAGCAAACCCCAGTACTTCATCGTCTTTGCAATTATTGCATATGGACTTATGTGGACCCATGCGTATTTCTAGCCTCGGTGGCAAGAAACATGTACTTGTCATTGTTGATGACTATACCCGATTTACATGGATTTTTCTTTTGCGAACTAAGTCAGAAACCCTCGCCATTATCATTGAGTTCATTAAAAAGATTCAACGCTCTTTTAACAAACATGTTAAGAGCATCAGAACTGATAATGGGATGAAATTTAAGAATGACCCGCTTGATAGTTATTTGAAAGACCAAGGCATTGAACATCAGTTCTCTGCTGCTTGGACCCCCCAACAAAATGGAGTAGTCGAATGACGTAATCGTACGTTGTGCGAAGCAGCACGAACGATGCTTGCCTACTCCAAATTAACTCCAAAAATGTGGGGGGAGGCCATTTCAACTGCATGCTATACCCAAAATCGTTATATTGTAAACAAACGTTTTGATAAAACTCCATATGAGTTATTATATGGTAGACGCCCGAATGTCAAATATTTCCGTGTTTTTGGTTGTATATGCTATGTGCTTAACAATTTTGACAGCCTCGGAAAGTTTGATCCTCATGGCGATCAGGCCATATTTCTTGGTTATTCTTCGAACAAAGTTGCTTATCGTGTTTATCATAAGTGGACAAAGATGATTAAAGAGAGCATTAACGTCAAGTTCGATGAATTTTTGGGAATGGCTTTTGAACAACTCAGTTCAAAACCTGATCCTAACCTGGCTACTACTTCTTCCGCGCAAAACTCAATTTTCTCAAAGAAGGGTGTTCCTACGGTTACATCAGAGGAACTGGATATCTTGTTTGATAGTCTTTATACTCCTCAACGGGATTCAAATGTTCAAGCCGTACCGGTTACACCATCACAGTCAACTACTGTGGAGACTCTTCAAAGTCTTTTTGATGAAGATTCAACACCAACTGATTCACCTGTTGCTTCTTCATCCTCCCTCCAACCTCCTGTTACTGATAATCTTGAACAAGATCAAGATTCATCATTTGATACAACTCCAGCTGTTTCTCCAGATACTCTATTGAATCCATTAGATAATGTTACATCAGATCAAGCAGATCAAGGCTCAATGTCAACAACGGTTGATGTTCCGATGGATACAATTGATGTTCAAACTCTTCCCCACACCTGATGGACTAAAAGTCATCCAATAGATCTTATTATTGGTGACGCATCTGCTCCAGTTTCAACTCGAAGGGCTACTTAGAATATGTGTCTATTCACAGCCTTTCTTAGTAAGATTGAACCAACAACGGTTGCTCAAGCTTTACTAGATCCATACTGGGTAGTTGCAATGCAAGATGAGATCAATCAATTTGAACGATTGAAAGTATGGCGATTAGTTCCAAGACCAACGGGTCAACGACCAATAGGGGTTAAGTGGATTTTCAAGAACAAGAAGGATTCTGATGGAATTGTGGTTCGAAATAAGGCACATCTTGTGGCCAAAGGATATCGACAACAAGAGGGCATTGATTATGACGAAACGTTTGCTCCGGTTGCTAGGATTGAGGCAATTCGTCTTTTCCTTGCATTTGCTTCTCATATGAAGTTCATGGTGTTTCAAATGATGTCAAAACTGCTTTTCTAAATGGTTATCTTCAAGAGGAAGTCTATGTTGATCAACCAGAAGGCTTTGTCGATCCCATTCATCCAAACCACGTTTACTACTTGGAGAAAGCTTTATACGGTCTGAAGCAAGCACCGCGTGCATGGTACGAGACCTTAACAAAGTATTTGCTGGACAATGACTTCTCTCGTGGAACAATTGATACAACGCTATTCATCCGTAAAAACCATGGTCACATTCTCTTGGTTCAAATTTACGTTGATGATATTATTTTTGGTTCCACGTCCCCGGCCTTATGCAAAGAATTTGGTGACCTTATGGCCAGCAAATTCGAAATGAGCATGCTTAACCAGTTAACTTTCTTCTTGAGGTTACAAGTAAAACAATTACCAATGATATGCTAAAACGTTTTAAAATGACTGCTTTAAAACCAATGACAACCCCAATGAGGACTTTACTGGATGCTGATACTAATGGGGAACCCTTTGATATTACACTTTTTCGAAGCATGGTTAGTTCTTTAATGTATCTGACTGCAAGTCGACCAGACATTACACTTGCCGTAACTGTCTGTGCCCGCTTTTAGTCCAACCCTAAGAAATCTCACTCCAAAGCGGTTGTTAGGATTTTTCAATACCTTAAAGGTACACCTAACCTTGGGATCTGGTATCCTCATGGATCCAATTTCAATCTCACTGCTTATACTGATGCGGATCATGGTGGTTGCCATGTTGATAGAAAGAGCACATCTGGATCAATTCAGATGTTGGGGAATAGGCTAGTTGGTTGGTCATCCAAAAAGCAGAACTGTGTGTCTTTATCAACAGCTGAGTCTGAGTATATTGGTGCAGCTCACTGTTGTTCACAAGTTTTGTGGATGCAAACTCAACTCTTGGACTATGGCTTTAAGATTTCTAAGACCCTGATCTATTGTGATTCACAAAGTGCTATTGCAATAACAAGCAACCCGGTTCAGCATTCTAAAACTAAACACATAGATATTCGTTATCATTTCATTAAGGACCATGTAGAGAAAGGGGATATAGAGTTATACTTTGTGCCTACTAAAGTGCAATTAGCTGACATGTTCACTAAACCTTTAGATGAACTTAGGCTAAAATTCTTGATCAAAGAGATTGGCATGGTAGAGTATGGTGCTTGATATTCCTTAGATCTGTTGGGACTTATTTTTGGGATCTTGTGTTTAGGGAGAGTAGATACTTTCTAGGGGGAGCAACTAAGTTTCAGTGCTTTAGATAATTTTTCTTTAAGGGACTGCCTTTAGATTAATGATAACTTCCTAGATATATTTGTTCAATGGTTACGCAAAGGGGAGGTGTCACGACCCGGAAAATTTCGACTAATTTTGAACCAAACTCTCGATACGATTTAATATTTTTGACACAATAAGAAAAGTCTGTTAGGTTGAGTCTAAAAAATTTTGAACTGTTCATATATTCAATTGACCTTCGACTGTTCCCGACGATTCACGAACAGCTATTTGTAAATAGATACACACATACACACACACACACATATGTATATATATATATATATATATATATATATATATATATAATAATTTGAAATATTATTTGATATAATATATGATTTAAATGTAGGAAATAAATATGTAAAATGATATGCGAAGTAATAAAAACTACGTTATTAAATATATATTTAGATATTTATATTTATATATAAATATTACTTGTAAAAAAAATATATAATATAATATTATAATTAGTTGTTTAAAAGAATATAATTAATATATTTACTTGAACTTGTTAATTAAGATTGGATATATAAATAGAATGTGAATGATTTTGAGCCTAATTTGTCAAAGTTGTATTACTCGGTTGACATTTCATTAGCGTTCATATAGATTTAACATGAGTTTATGAAAGATTAAAATAAAAGTGGTAGTGTAAATTGATTACGAAGATTTTAAAATTTGTTAAAATATTTTTATCCTTTTAGTTTAAATTTTAGTACTCCGTACATATTAATTGGTACACAAAATAAATAATTATCGAACCTTTTTGATCAGGTTTCAAACAGTTAATAAGTGAAATAATTAATTATATTTAATCTAAAAGTTTGGGACTTTTAGGAACACTTTTATACGACAACTGTTTAGCAATGGACACGATATGGCACTTCGTGGGAAAAACGTCGGTAGAATCAAACAAATGTTAATCACGAGTATATTTCTTTATTAAAGTTAACATTATTATATGTATATATATTTATATTTCAACTTGATTAGAAATTTTACTGTTGTTTTCCTTTGGATTCTTTGCAACTTGTTTATTACGTGTACATGCATTCTAGTTTATATATATACATCATCATTTATTAAACTTACTACTCAAACCCGATAATTATTATTCAAACCAAGAACCTACATCACCACTTAAACTTGTTTCCTTCTACTATTTTCTGCTTTTCATATTCGACTACAACATGAACACTCATCGCCACCCTACAACCACCCTTCTTGTTGACAAGATCACCATGAAACAACACGGGTTAAACCACCATCTATCTATTCTATATAAATGCGTATAGATATATAACAAATGCGATCACTCACCACCATAACCATATCCTTGTTTTGTTTGTGAATCGCCAATTAACCACCACATTAAAACCCATTTACAACCGTCACCCATGAGCACCACAAATACCACGGTTCCACCAATCCACCATCTTCGCAACATTCGGACTTCACCACTCTCCATCACCACCATATTTGCTCCTACTTTCTTCTTCTTCCTCACTCCTTTCTTTCGAACACCACTTACTGCTTCAAATTGTTGTTTGCTGCGATTCTTTCGGTTACAAAACAATAAATAATAAGATTGAAGGTGCGGATTAATGTTAAAAGAGATTCATCCCAACCAAAAGAAGGTGGCCAACAATATGATAAACCACCAACAAACAGACAACTACAAATATAATATTCTGAATTCAATTAATATATATATATATATATATATATATATATATATATATAAGCGAATAAGAATGTTGATGTGGTAACTAGCTGAAAAGTCGTTGATATCAATAAAGTGGTATCAATTTGGAAGGTGAGCTGTCTAATGTAATGATTGATAAGAGATTATGGATGATGAAGTTATCATGATGACACCATGATGATTGCATTCGTATATTTTGGTGTAACTGCTATTCGACAAGTTGGTGTACCAGGCCAAGAACCCTACGTTTGCAAATGGGAGCATGTCTTGGATTTATGCTGCAGTATGGGTCGAAGCCCATTGGACTATTAATTTGAACTCAGTCCAATGCTCACTTAAACTATCTTTCGTTTAATTACAACGTGTTACTACTACTGTGAATTGTTTTAAGATCTGTATGATGAAGACCCCAAAACCGTATAAACCCTATTGGATCAATCAATTAATTTTGGGCTGCAACATACGATGGGATTTTGGGATTGGGCTCCTGCTATCTTCCTATGTTTCTGTCGAGCAGAACGAACCATCATCAACCCACGAAGGTGAAGCAGAAACGATACCTGTCAATTATATTTTTTTTCTTTTTCTTCAATTCTCAAGTGATGATAGTATTATATGATGAAGATGATTTGAAGTCGACGATTAGATAATATACATGATATAGTTTGATGATGATGGCAGTGGATAAAAAGATAATAAAGATCATGATGTTGATCCACTCTAGTCTGCTTGTTTTTTTTTTAAAAGAAGAAGAAAATAGAAAGAAAAACGAGTTATATAAAAATACGATTCGTATTATAACAGAAAAACAAGGGTGGTCGAGTGGTTGGTTGTTGGTTCGGGTTAGCGAGCGGTCGTGGGTTTGAGTCCGGCTCGAGGCATCTTTTTGTTTAAAACTTATTTTAGTGAGGTATAATTTTTATTATTATTATTATTATTATTATTATTATTATTATTATTATTATTATTATTATTATTATTATTATTATTATTATTATTATTATTATTATTATTATTCTTAGTATTATTTCTAGTGACATTATTATCATCCTTACCATTATTATTACTATAATTATTATCATTATCATTATCAATATTATTATTATTAATATTATCATTATAAGCAAATACAACTTTTATTACTATCATTGATACTATGTTATCAAACAAATATTTTTATAAAAATATATTTTCTAGTAATGTTATATATAAGTATGTATTATTCATATACAACCAATTAGTTATTTTTAATATAAAACTAATCATATATATAAATATTAATATAACTATATAAATATTAATCACTTTTAAATATATACACAAATTAAATATGTAAAATATATAACTTAAGATATAATATATCAATTTGTTCGAATACAAAAATGTGTGTTAATATATATATAAATGATATAGGTTCGTGAATCTGAGGTCAACCTTACACTTGTTCAATGATATTATATGTATTTTTACTACAAAATACATTAGGTGAGTTTCATTTGCTTCCTTTTTAATTGCTTTTGCAATATATATTTTTGGGCTGAGAATACGTGCGCTACTTTTATAAATGTTTACGAAATAGACACAAGTACTTAAAACTATATTCTACGTTGAGTTGTACCACTGGCATATTTCCATGTAGTATGGTTACCAAGTGCTCAACCACTTAGAATGCTTTACATACACTTGCGAGTGTATTATGTTTATAAATAATGAAATCTTGTGGTCTATTAATATATTGAAAAGATTGTTATGATAAACCTATGAACGCACCAACCTTTTGGTTGACACTTCTAAGCATGTTTATTCTCAGGTACGAATTAAGTCTTCCGCTGTGAATTTGCTTATTTTAAGGACATTACTTGGAGTCGATCATCGCAATGGGACCAAATGTTGATGACTTCGTCTAGGTGGATAAGGACGGGTTTTTACAGTTGGTATCAGAGCGGTGGTCTTAGCGAACCAGGTCTTGCATTAGTGTGTCTAACTGATAGTTGATTAGATGCATTAGTGAGTCTGAAATTCGACCGTGTCTGCGTGTCAAAAGTTTTGCTTATCATTCCGTGTCGAAAATTTCCTGCTTATCATTTTTAGGGAATCACTTGCTTATCATACTTAATCTAGACATATCTTACTGCCTGGATTGCATGAATAGTGTATAAACAAAATTCATATCTTAGCGTATCTGCTAATTCATATCTTAGCATATCTGTTACTGTAAACTTTGCCTAACATATTTCGTAGATTCCTCCGTAACTTATGGGATTTTAGTATTATATATGATATGTAAATTATGTATTGCAGGGTACTTATCTACATCCTATAATCTATTTCTTATCGAAAATCCTTCATCTGATCGTACGAGATGAATCCCTCAACCAGTTCGAATTCTTCGGATTCCGACAGCTATTCTAATATGGAGTTTCACCTAAGCTCCGAAAGTAGTGTCACCAGAATGAATCAACCAATCATCCATCCCCAATTCATCTGATGGGTTTGTTGTCGACTTAATCAATGGAGACGCGCAGAAGGCTATCCCTTCCACTAACCGAATTCACCTTTTGATGAAGAACCTGAAGCACTTACCGGCGAACCTGTTCGTAACACCATTTTCAGCCTCAGTTCCAGAGTAGTTCGACACGATTATATTCTATCCACAATTCTGAACCTTATTCATCCGCTCGTTTCGACCAACAATCATCCCGGAATAATAGAAGAAGTCAACGAATTTCGCGTTCGAGTAAATCAATTGGGAGAATATGGTGCAAAATTTACCAGCTTCAGCAACATCATCGGCACCAACAGTACCATCAGTAACAGCACCAGTACCATCAACAATCCATGCCTCAACATCTCATTCTATACCTCGAGCATAATCTTCGTTTTACACTTTGTTCTACATCGATTAATTTTCATTCTACGAACCGTTCTATATCATTTATCTTCACGGAACATGGCGATTATGTAATCTCTAAAGTCTTAGAGATTAGCTATTCTAGCTCAAACCGAAAAGCAAATGAGATTAATATCATATTAATTCATTAAATCCATGATTAAATCTGAAGAAAATATATATGTAAGTATATTTTCATAAAGATTGTAATTAAAAATTCTTTCGTACAAACTGTTAATGTTGAAAATATTTTAACGGGTAGGTAATACCCGAGGAATATTCAAATTTCACATTAATAAGTATACTGTACATTCTTCCAAATCTAATTTAATAGTCATTTACGATCCTATTTACAACCACCGATATACGTATCCGTTCACTACAGAATAACCATTTTCATTCAATTTCATATTTGGGTTTTGATCTATCAGAATCCAACAAGTGGCATAATGAAGAAAACAGTGTTGGATAATGAAGAAAACACTGGACAAAATAAAACTTGTTAGAAACAAACAAATTAACTACGAGAAAAATGTTGTTAAGAATCCACGCTAACTGTTCCTAGCTAATTGTTCCTAGCTAACTGATTACATTTTATTTATCGCAATTTACATTCTCACAGTTTTATTTATCGTCATTTAATTTCTGTTATTTACTTTACGCACTTTATTTATCGTCATTTAATTTCTATTATTTATTTTTATGCACTTTAAATATCGGGACACGTATACAAGGTTTTGACATATCATATCGACGCATCTATATATATTATTTGGAATAACCATAGACACTCTATATGCAGTAATGCGGGAGTTAGCTATACAGGGTTGAGGTTGATTCTACAATAATATATATAGTTTGAGTTGTGATCGAGTCTGAGACGTATACGGGTTACGAAACGTATTAATTAATTCGAATATTATATATTAAACTATATATGAATTATTGGACTGTTAACTGTGGACTATCGACTGTGGACTAATAATATTGGATAATTAAAATGAATTAAAATATTGATTATAACATATGAAACTAAACATTTCTTCAAGTTTGCCACTTGATTTCATTTTTAAACTTCATTTGTATCTTGGCGATTACAATCTGCGTTCAAATCTTTCATGATTCTTGAAAACACCTCAATCGAGAGGATGAACCAGCCGCACTTCATCTACGGAAGAAAAGATTGATGCATATAGTTATGCACCTGAAAAAAAACCTCGGAAACTGAGTGAACGTTTGACACGTAGCTGTGCTAATTCCTTTAGTGTTATTATTACCCAAAATAATTTAGTAATCCCTTTCAAAGCAGCAAATTTTGTCACAGCTCTAGCAAGTCAACTCCGACTTTTCATCCGAAACAACCTTATTATAACCTCGGAATATATACGTGCTTATTTATTGTTACCAGAGAACCTTTTATATTCCACCATACTACCATCAGCGTTTAATCATCTCAAAATGCAATTCTCCTGAAAACATCTCGATTTGATAACCAAAATGCTGACGAAGCAGCATGTAGTAAATGGTCTTAATGGCCAAAAGTGATGATAAAAGAATGGAGTGTTAGGAACGTTCGATAGAAAATTTGGTACTGAAAAATGGATTGAGTTGACCGTGAAGGAAACAAAGAACAAATACAAGAACCAAACCCTATATTCAAAGAATCCAGATAATTCTGGATCCGATGAAAACTTTAGAGAATATCTTGTTCCGAAGTCATGTTAAAATTCTTGCGTAGAATTTTTCTTTATCAACCTTCGAACTTAGAAATTCCAAAATATCATCATAAATATCTTCGATATTTCTGAGGATATTTTCATAAATATTCTTGTCCGAAATTATCTACCTCTTTGTATTTCTGTATTCCATTATATTGGAAACTTCTGTAAAGTCTAAGTATAAATTATGAATGATTGTGGAGAAGTATTGGGAATTGATGCATGGGTTAGTATAATATAATGACGCTTGGCCAACGTGATTATATTACAGTAAGTCATGCTGAATTTCTAATGTAATGTGATGACGGTTCACTGATCATAACGTCATCATGTGCCATGTTACATAACTCTTTCATTCTACTTAATCTCTAAGCATATCACGAAAATATTTCCTTGATATTTCCGTTCTTCCGTAATTCCAACAGTTGCTAAAAATTAGTGCTAATACATTTTCCTTCTAATTAGAAGATTTCCTTAAATTCCTTTAATTCCAAAATTCAATAGTGAATACGTCAAAAGTTAAAACGAACCTCTATTTACTTCATTTCACTCTTTTGTGACAGCTTCACTCGTACGCTTCACATGATCGAATTGTTTTATCCATATTACTCAATGATGATAAAACTCTATTTATCAATTCATATTCGTCATAAAAACAATCTTATTGTTAGCCATGACCACCTCGATCAAATTTCGGGACGAAATTTCTTTAACGGGTAGGTACTGTCACGACCCGGAAAATTTCGACTAATTTTGAACCAAACTCTCGATACGATTTAATATTTTTGACACAATAAGAAAAGTCTGTTAGGTTGAGTCTAAAAAATTTTGAACTGTTCATATATTCAATTGACCTTCGACTGTTCCCGACGATTCATGAACAGCTATTTGTAAATAGATACACACACACACACACACACACACACACATATATATATATATATATATATATATATATAATAATTTGAAATATTATTTGATATAATATATGATTTAAATGTAGGAAATAAATATGTAAAATGATATGCGAAGTAATAAAAACTACGTTATTAAATATATATATAGATATTTATATTTATATATAAATATTACTTGTAAAAAAAATATATAATATAATATTATAATTAGTTGTTTTAAAGAATATAATTAATATATTTACTTGAACTTGTTAATTAAGATTGGATATATAAATAGAATGTGAATGATTTTGAGCTTAATTTGTCAAAGTTGTATTACTCGATTGACATTTCATTAGCGTTCATATAGATTTAACATGAGTTTATGAAAGATTAAAATAAAAGTGGTAGTGTAAATTGATTACGAAGATTTTAAAATTTGTTAAAATATTTTTATCCTTTTAGTTTAAATTTTAGTACTCCGTACATATTAATTGGTACACAAAATAAATAATTATCGAACCTTTTTGATCAGGTTTCAAACAGTTAATAAGTGAAATAATTAATTATATTTAATCTAAAAGTTTGGGACTTTTAGGAACACTTTTATACGACAACTGTTTAGCAATGGACACGATATGGCACTTCGTGGGAAAAACGTCGGTAGAATCAAACAAATGTTAATCACGAGTATATTTCTTTATTAAAGTTAACATTATTATATGTATATATATTTATATTTCAACTTGATTAGAAATTTTACTGTTGTTTTCTTTTGGATTCTTTGCAACTTGTTTATTACGTGTACATGCATTCTAGTTTATATATATACATAATCATTTATTAAACTTACTACTCAAACCCGATAATTATTATTCAAACCAAGAACCTACATCACCACTTAAACTTGTTTGCTTCTACTATTTTCTGCTTTTCATATTCGACTACAACATGAACACTCATCGCCACCCTACAACCACCCTTCTTGTTGACAAGATCACCATGAAACAACACGGGTTAAACCACCATCTATCTATTCTATATAAATGCGTATAGATATATAACAAATGCGATCACTCACCACCATAACCATATCCTTGTTTTGTTTGTGAATCGCCAATTAACCACCACATTAAAACCCATTTACAACCGTCACCCATGAGCACCACAAATACCACGGTTCCACCAATCCACCATATTCGCAACATTCGGCCTTCACCACTCTCCATCACCACCATATTCGCTCCTACTTTCTTCTTCTTCCTCACTCCTTTCTTTCGAACACCACTTACTGCTTCAAATTGTTGTTTGCTGTGATTCTTTCGGTTACAAAACAATAAATAATAAGATTGAAGGTGCGGATTAATGTTAAAAGAGATTCATCTCAACCAAAAGAAGGTGGCCGACAATATGATAAACCACCAACAAACAGACAACTACAAATATAATATTCTGAATTCAATTAATATTTAATATATATATATATATATATATATATATATATATATATATATATATATATATATATATATATATATATATATATATATATATATAAAGTGAATAAGAATGTTGATGTGGTAACTAGCTGAAAAGTCGTTGATATCAATAAAGTGGTATCAATTTGGAAGGTGAGCTGTCTAATGTAATGATTGATAAGAGATTATGGATGATGAAGTTATCATGATGACACCATGATGATTGCATTCGTATATTTTGGTGTAACTGCTATTCGACAAGTTGGTGTACCAGGCCAAGAACCCTACGTTTGCAAATGGGAGCATGTCTTGGATTTATGCTGCAGTATGGGTCGAAGCCCATTGGACTATTAATTTGAACTCAGTCCAATGCTCACTTAAACTATCTTTCGTTTAATTACAACGTGTTACTACTACTGTGAATTGTTTTAAGATCTGTATGATGAAGACCCCAAAACCGTATAAACCCTATTGGATCAATCAATTAATTTTGGGCTGCAACATACGATGGGATTTTGGGATTGGGCTCCTGCTATCTTCCTATGTTTCTGTCGAGCAGAACGAACCATCATCAACCCACGAAGGTGAAGCAGAAACGATACCTGTCAATTATATTTTTTTTCTTTTTCTTCAATTCTCAAGTGATGATAGTATTATATGATGAAGATGATTTGAAGTCGACGATTAGATAATATACATGATATAGTTTGATGATGATGGCAGTGGATAAAAAGATAATAAAGATCATGATGTTGATCCACTCTAGTCTGCTTGTTTTTTTTTAAAAGAAGAAGAAAATAGAAAGAAAAACGAGTTATATAAAAATACGATTCGTATTATAACAGAAAAACAAGGGTGGTCGAGTGGTTGGTTGTTGGTTCGGGTTAGCGAGCGGTCGTGGGTTTGAGTCCGGCTCGAGGCATCTTTTTGTTTAAAACTTATTTTAGTGAGGTATAATTTTTATTATTATTATTATTATTATTATTATTATTATTATTATTATTATTATTATTATTATTATTATTATTATTATTATTATTATTATTATTATTCTTATTCTTAGTATTATTTCTAGTGACATTATTATCATCCTTACCATTATTATTACTATAATTATTATCATTATCATTATCAATATTATTATTATTAATATTATCATTATAAGCAAATACAACTTTTATTACTATCATTGATACTATGTTATCAAACAAATATTTTTATAAAAATATATTTTCTAGTAATGTTATATATAAGTATGTATTATTCATATACAACCAATTAGTTATTTTTAATATAAAACTAATCATATATATAAATATTAATATAACTATATAAATATTAATCACTTTTAAATATATACACAAATTAAATATGTAAAATATATAACTTAAGATATAATATATCAATTTGTTCGAATACAAAAATGTGTGTTAATATATATATAAATGATATAGGTTCGTGAATCTGAGGTCAACCTTACACTTGTTCAATGATATTATATGTATTTTTACTACAAAATACATTAGGTGAGTTTCATTTGCTTCCTTTTTAATTGCTTTTGCAATATATATTTTTGGGCTGAGAATACGTGCGCTACTTTTATAAATGTTTACGAAATAGACACAAGTACTTAAAACTATATTCTACGTTGAGTTGTACCACTGGCATATTTCCATGTAGCTTGGTAACTACTATTTACATGGGTATTGTAAACGCGAATCCTGTTGATAGATCTATCGGACCTGACAACCCCAACCGGACTGGACGACCAGTATTCAACGGTTGCACAGTACTTCGTTTCGGTGACTACACTTGGTACGGTGTAGTGAGATTTCATAATAAAGGGAATATGCGACGTGATTAAATGTTAAGTATGGTTACCAAGTGCTCAACCACTTAGAATGCTTTACATACACTTGCGAGTGTATTATGTTTATAAATAATGAAATCTTGTGGTCTATTAATATATTGAAAAGATTGTTATGATAAACCTATGAACTCACCAACCTTTTGGTTGACACTTCTAAGCATGTTTATTCTCAGGTACGAATTAAGTCTTCCGCTGTGCATTTGCTCATTTTAAGGACATTACTTGGAGTCGATCATCGCAATGGGACCAAATGTTGATGACTTCGTATAGGTGGATAAGGACGGGCTTTTACAGGAGGTAACTCATTGATATTCTATTTCAAGGGGGAGTTAATTCATTTTCTTGAGAACATAATCAAAATGCTGATTTACTTTCTTGTATATCACATTTTGAGGGGGAGAAAAAGGGAGAAAATGAAAAAATTATTCAAAAATATTGTTTTTCAAAAGTGAATTCAAAATTTCTTTGTTTTTATCTGAAATAATTCACTATGGCTTGTATACATCTCAGTATGCAACCCGTGTCAACAATTGGTATCACTGAAGATTTGTACTTTGTATAAAATTCAAAGTTCTTTTAAGTACAAATCTTATTTTGAAAAATTCATAAAAATTGGAAAAGATAAAATCCAAAAAATATTTAAATTTTACTGAATAAATGCTATTTTTAGCATTTTACCGAGTCTGACAACCAACACTACAGATTCGGTAAGTTCAAAGTTTTCAAAAATTGTCTCAGAATTGTTTTTCATGAAAAGATTGAAATGGATTTCAAGAGAAAAAATCAATTTGTCAAGATTTGGAGTTAAATTGTTAAAGTTTTGAAAAATTGGACTATATTTGGTATATTAGGCCCATTCTGTAAAGCCCATTCGGTATTTTACCTTCGGTATCTATAAAAGGAGAGTCAAAGTCAAACATTACTCTCTTACTGTTATTAATTACCTACCGAGTCTGTTGATTATACCGAATCTGCCTAATTCTACCGAGTCCGTCATTCTGTTTCTTCAAATTCTTGGTAATTGTTCATTTTAATCAATGTTTAAGATATATAATTGTAGATCTGAGATAATTAAGTTTTTATCAACCAGAAAAGATCAAAAATAACTGGATTATGACCTTTAATTTTTGAAATCTTGTTGATTATACCGAGTCTGAGTCGATTTCAATTAATCTTTGATTAAACTCAATTGATTTGGAAAATCAACATGAAATCTTGTCTAATCTGAGTTAAATTGACTGATCTATCATTTGACCGAGCCTGATTACATGTTTAATTGCTTATTTGATGAATTCTGTATCTACCGAATGTGTTCTTATTCTGATACCGAGTTTGTTCATACAATTAACATGTTAATATACTTGTAATTGAATGGTTAATTGATTATGGTTGTGAAATTACATGATATGTGATAGAATATGCATGTTTGAGTGACTTTCTGTTAATTGTTGAAGATACCGAATCTGGTTTTCTTTCTTGATACCGAGTCTGAAATTTGGTACCTTGAAATTTTCTTATTTTTATCTTCAAACACTTAACATGTTTATTCTATATCTTTCTGATATGAAAACTCAAGCTTATTTGGTTACAGAATCTAAAGTTTTCATAAATACCGAATCTGCTTGAATTGTGCTGAAAATTGACTAAGTGTTGTTCTGATTCCTTGTGTTATATAATTGACTTTGCATGATGATTTTGTACTAAGATGAATATCATATGAATGTCATGGTTATCAATTATTTGTTCATATTTGGAATAAATGATTTTTATATCTTAGAAAAGTCATAAAAATTATAAAATTTGAAAAATATAAAAAGGATTTCAAAGGAAATAAGAATAGAGAAATGTGCTTTATGATAACATTTTGTGGTCTTCTATTTCTTATGTATACAGCTAAATGGCGAATAATCACTTTATCAATTCTGAAACCAATATTCCCTGTAATTATTGGACTGCAATTCTAGAGAGGCATACTTTATGGCCTGCTCTGAGCTCCACAGTTAGTGTGCCAGAAACAGACTTGGATATTCTTAACAGATCAATCAGATTTGTGGAGGCCACACAACCAAATGCTACTAATCCACAGGGTGAACCAGCCAGATTTGAATTTAGGCTGAGGGGAGTACAAGGATTCAGGAGTATCACAAAAGCAGACTTCAGGAGGATATTCAGACTTCCTCTTGTACAGAATGCTCCTGCTTTTCCTGCCACACAGCAGATGATGTCTTCAATCTTTTCTCTTGGATATGTTGGAGCAACTAATGTTCCACCTGCTAAGTTTCAAAAGAAGTATCTGCACTCCAGGTGGTATGTGATATTCTCAATCATCAACAGATGCTTGTTGATGACAAGAAGTGGATCTGATAGCTTAACTGTGCCGATGCTCAAACTTTTCTACTCATTCACAAGAGTAGAGAATCCTGATTATGCAGAATTTATATGGAATTTGGTTCAGGCACAGGTTAAAAAGCCAAGGGGTTCATACATCCCTTGCGAAAGGTTTTTCTGTATCTTTATCCATGATGCTATAAATGCTTGCAGAAATGCAAATATATTTGTACCAGGTACACATAGATTACAGATGAAAAGGTTTGGAGAGCTGAAGATGAACACCCCTATGGTGTCTGATAATCAATTCACTGCGCCAATTCCAAATTGGCTAGTGAGGCTAGCTGAACCCCAAGACGCTCGTATCCGTTCTTATTTTCAGGTTGTAGGAATACCTCTTCCGAACCCGGTACAACAAGAACAAGTTGAACCTGCCGTGGTTCCAGCCCCAGAGGTTGTAGAGGTACCTGTAGTTCAACCACCCGAGCCAGCTAATCCTCCACTTAGGGTGAACCTCAAACGATCTAGGGTAGCACACCAAGCTCAACCCGTGAGGATCAGGGAACCTAGTTCAACTAGGATTGAACCAACCCTTTCCACAACACCCAAAGTAAGCAGTGACACTTCAGCAACAGCATCTGAATCATCTCCTGAACATTGTCCTAAGAGAACTCGATACATGCCTGATGAGATGATTCAGACTCCGCCAACCCAACGAGTAACTAGATCTAGGACTTCGACACCCATCGTCCGCCAAACAGTTACTCTAACCATTGGTGATACAGACCAAGACCTAGAGCCAATTAGGTCACCTTCACCCATCTCCGTATCACATCCAAGAATAACAGTAAGCCCTACACTAAATGAAGCGCAAGCTTCGGTAGGCAAGAGATCTAAACGCACGGATGGTAAAAAGACCACTAAGCCCATCCAATCTAAACATGACTTAAGAATAAATCCTACAAAGCAAGATGCTTCGGCATCTAAGGAAGTAAAGTCTTCCTCTACAGTAAAGTCTGCGTTGACTCAATCGATTGAGGACACTCAATCATTGAAGTCCAGAACGGCCGAAGGGGAGCCGAAAAATCTTGAAAAGGCACCCTGCGTATCAGCTGGAAATCCTCCTGTGCCTCAACGTACAACAGGGTCTCGAGGTCCGTCTTATCTTGATGAGAAAGATCTGACGCGTCCCATGGAAACGAGTCAACATGACAATCCTTCGGGATATTTATCAGACTTCCAGCAGACTGTTCCTTTGGTTCATGAAAGTGATCCATTGGTTCAAACCACTTCTCTTCCGGATTCTGAATCTCTGGGTCTGGAGGAAGAGTCTTTAACTGAAAGAGATGTGCCACCTCATGGTATATCAATGATTTCAGGAGTCGGGGATAGCAATATCTCTGCGAGAACTAAACAGACGGGTAGTTCTACTACTCTGTCAGAGTCCCATAAGACCAAAGTCATGGAGGCGGATGCTTCGAAATAAACTTCGCCGGTGACAACTCCGGTTGTTACCCAACCTCTATCAGAAGGGGATATCACGAATCTGACTAGTACTATGTATAGCTGTGATGACCCGAAAATTTTCGACCAAATTTAAACTTAATCTTATATGATTTCGATACGATAAGCAAAGTCTGTTAAACTGAATCTCAAAAATTTTGAACTATTCAAGTACCCTTCGATTTTCTCAACGATTCGCGAACAATTATATGTAAATAGATACATATATATACTATAACTTGAAAACGTAACAAAGTTTTCATTGCATAATACCGTACATTAAACTTATTGGTTTATATATCTAATTGAATATATATTATTTCAAGTTATTTAGTAAACGATAGTAACATTCGATTATTGATTTGATTGATATTTAGATAACTTAACTAAAACGTTTAAGATGAACCAGTAAAACACTAATTTGATAAAGTATTTTCAAATTGCTACAGTACCCAAAATGCTACAGTGTTTTCGAAATCACTATTTGCTACAGTAAAATTTACTTTGCTACAGTAAAAATTGACTTTGCTACAGTAACTTTGCTACAGTAAAACACTATTTTAAAAATGTATTTTACCAAATAGTGAGACGATGATTTATAGAAGTAAATGACCAAAATACTCGAAAGTTTAAGATATACTTTGAATGGTATAGTTTAGGAATAATTTAAGGCTATATTTTAACAAAGGTACGAGTCACGAAATGTAAAATGCAAGTTTTATCAGCGTACGAAAGGACATTCGAGAAACCGGAACCGGGACATAAGTCAAGTAACAACGTACGACTTATCGGAACAAAAGTTACAAGTTAACTATGCACGTAAATATAATATAATATATAAATAATTATATAAATTAAATATAATATATATTATATTTAAATATGTCGACAAACTAAAATACAAAATGATTGTGAGCTGGAAAAAGAGGCCATGCGATCGCATGGCCATTGTGCCTCAGACCCATGCGATCGCATGGGAAGGCTGGGCAGGCAACCTCTATAAATTCAGTCGAATTCTTCCATTTTTTTTACACATATATTACTCCGTATTTATTATTATTATTATTATTATTATTATTATTATTATTATTATTATTAAGATTAATATTATTATTAATCTTATTATTATTATTAGTAGTATTAATATTATACATAAAATACTACGACGAGGTCTTGAGCGTGTCACTTTCAAAACGAGTTTCCGAGCGAGCTAGAGCTAAGGAAAATATGGGTTATTACCAAGGAGGTTATGGGTAATGTTCGGGGGTATTTTTGTGAAGCAAACCTCGTGTTTATCATCTCCGATGCGTCTACGTGCTTTCCTACAATATTGTATATCAATATTTAACTGTGAGTTTCATAAGATCCCTTTTACTCTCTACATTTTTGGGCTGAGAATACATGCAAATGCTTTATTAACCGATATACAATATTTATATGTGTGAGTTTCATTTGCTCCCTTTTTAATTGCTTTTGAAATCTATATTTTTGGGCTGAGAATACAAGCACTTTATTTTAAACGCAATGGATACAAGTACATACTAAATTCTACACCGAGTTTGAACCGAAAATCCCTTAGCTTTGGTAACTAGTAACTGCCGGTTATAAGAACTGGTGGGCGAGAGTAGTTATATATGGATCCATAGGGCTTGATATCCCCGTCCGAGCTAGAGCACTAGCCTTTTAACGGACGTATGCTATTTGAGAAGCGTACACGTTGGTTTACGTGTATTATTAAGATGATTATACAAAGGGTATAAATTATATATACATTAAAGTTTAGTTACCAGGGTGCTCAATTTCATAGAATATTTTGATAAACGTTTCTGGATGAAACAACTGAAATCTTGTGATCCATCTTTATATACAGATTATGCGAAACATACAAACTATGAACTCACCAACCTTTGTGTTGACACTTGTTAGCATGTTTATTCTCAGGTTCCCTAGAAGTCTTCCGCTGTTTGCTTATATGATAGACAAGCTATGTGCATGGAATCTTACATGGCATATTTTTCAAGAAAACGTTGCATTCACCAATTCATCACCATGTACCTTATTTAGACTGCATTGTCAACGGAAATACTATTATAAACTATTATATAAGGTGATTGTTTATATGTAGAAATCATCAGATGTCGAAAACCTTTGATTTAATATTCATTTATGGTGTGCCTTTTCAAAAGAATGCAATGTTTATAAAACGTATCATATAGAGGTCAAATACCTCGCAATGAAATCAATGAATGACGTATTCGGCCAAATGGATTTGGAGCGATCGTCACAGTTGGTATCAGAGCGTTGGTCCTAGCGAACCAGGTCTTGCATGAATGTGTCTAACTGATAGTTGTTAAGATGCATTAGTGTAAGAGTCCGAAACTAATCCTCCCGGACGACGTCTTCAACAGTTGGTCCCATTACGATGATCGACTCCAAGTAAGGTCCTTAACATGAGCAAATGCACAGCGGAAGACTTAATTCGTACCTGAGAATAACATGCTTTAAAAAGTCAACATAAAGTTGGTGAGATATAGGTTTAATGCTAGCAGCGTTATAACTATGGACCACAAGATTTTAAGTTTATACATAATACACTCCTCGTGTATAGAAAAGCAGTTGAGCACTTGGTAACCATACTTAACTAAAAGTCACAGCAGCATATTCTTAAATAAACCCTACACCGTACCAAGTGTAGTAACGAGAACGAAGTACTGTGCAACCGTTAAATGCTGGTCGTCCAGCCCGGTTGGGGATGTCAGCCCGATAGATCTATCAACAGGATTCGCGTTTACGCTCCTCACGTAATTAGCAGTTACCAAGTATAAAGAGATATGCCATGGTACAACTCAACGTAGATTTTATTTTTGATCACTTGTGTCCATAACGTAAATCATTTATAAAACAGCGCATGTATTCTCAGCCCAAAATATTTAGAGTTTAAAAGGGACTATATACTCACCTAATGTATTTTGTAGTAAAAATACATATAACATCATTGATCAAGTATAAGGTTGGCCTCGGATTCACGAACCTATATCATTTATTTTTATATTAACACATATAATTGAAATTAAACGAAGTTTTATATTATTAGTGATATATTCGTTATTTTAGTAAATTATATATTATATGTATTAAATAGGATTTTATGTAACTAATTGTTATTTGGTAGATTAATATTAATAAAAGTTGTATTAGCTTATAATAATAATAATTTTAATAGTAAAAATAATTACAATAATAATAATTAAAATAATAATAATATTATTAATGGTAATCAAAATAATGATAATAAAAATTTTGTTAGTAAAAATAATGTTAATGATAATAAAAATAATAATGATAATTCTAATAATAATAATAATAATAATAATATTGATATTTTTAATGATAATAAAATGATAACTTTAGTAAAAATGATAATTTTAATAATAATGATAATAATAATAATAATCATACCTATAATAATAATAATAATAATATTAGCAATAAGAGTAATAATAATACTACCTCACGTGAAAAAGTTCCAAAAACATATAAGGTGCCTCCGCCCGAGCTCAAACCCGCGACCTCTCGTTTCACAAACATACCACACCATCTCTCTGTTACATTATATTTGTTTTATTTCACCACGAATTTATATATAATCCGTATCACTTTTGTGTTCTACTTCTTTCTTAATAATCAAACCCATGTTAATCGATATCCTAGTACTACATGGAATTCCACCAGTCCTTTATCCGATATGTTTAAGTAAAATGAGAGAATCTTTGGTATATCTAAAAGAAACAAACACATCTAAGTGGGGTTAGATGGTTGTCGGCCATACAATTTTTAAAACCGTCCACATGCAATATCCCTTGATTGGAAAATTAATTATATGCTATATAATAATCACCCATACTTTAAACTGTGAGTGTCTTCATCAATTCTCATTGCATCTAAGATTGTATCACCTTTATTGTTTTCATTATTAATCAGAATAGAGCATAAATTCCGCTGGAGTCGCGAGAAGGTAAAAGAAAGAAAGAAAAAAATGTCTGGTAGCGACTTGGGCATGTATATATGTCAAACAGAAACAGGAATTCCCGATGACCTTGAAGTTATCTCGGTGATGATGTAGTGATGGTGAACGAACGGGACAGCAAGCAGAAAGTGCTTTAGTTGGATGGTTGAGTGATGATAATGATAAAAAGAATCGTGATGATGGTTTGTGATTAGAAGATGGTTTCGGTAATAGTATCGTGGTGGTGTTGGGTGACTGAAAAAAAAGTAACAAACTTGTTGATGATGATGGCGATTGTAAGTTGTAAAAAATGTTAGCAACAGAAAAGTAAAACAGTTAGGTTACAGCAAGTGTAGCGGTGGTTCGAAGGAAAGTGATGATCGTTGGGTTTGTGTTGGTTTGGTTTTTGGGTTACTCGAACGGAAAGAAACACATAAATATCGAATTCAACCGAAATTCTAGGCTGAAACTGAAGTAGTAACCAGGAATGGGTGGTTGTTTGAAAGAGAGGAAGAGAAGAAAGAAAGAAATAGATAACGGTTATGATGGTTTCGGTGTAGTTTGCAACAGAAAATAATTAAGGTGATGGTTGATCACGATGGTGGATTGTAGGTGAAGTAGGAGGTGGTGGAAGTGGGTTTGGTGACGGGTTTTTCATGGTGGTGATCGACAAGATGGTTTGGGTTTTGGTTGCAACTCAAATAGAAACCAAAGTACACCGAAACGAGTAATAGCAACCGTTGATTGAAGGGTTTTTGAAAAGCATTAAGTGTAAATGGGTTTCGAGAAACAAAGGTGGTGGGTGTCGCCGGTGGACTAGGGTGACGGGTCATGGTGATTCAAGGGTGGCGGTGGAGCTCGATGCTCAAAAAGAAAGAAAAAAAAAAAAAAAAAGAGAGATTGTGTGCTTTGATTTACACAAACACACGTACATATGTCAATATAAAGATAGATGGAATTAGAAAACCAATAAAGTGGTAATCTTTAATAAAGTACACAGTATTCCTAATAGTAATATTTGTCTTGTACTAATTCAATTTCAATCGTATTGTGTCCTGGTTCAATTTACGGAATCAATTGAGAACAAAGTTTTTAATATAATAATAATTTAATAATTATAATAATTCAAGTGATTTATTAAACGTGTAAAAGAAAAATTTAGTAACCACATCTCTTGTCTATTTCTATTAACACAGATAATTAATTTACGGATATTAACTCGTGCTCCATTGCTAAACAGTTACGGTTAAAAGTGTTCCTAAAAAGTCCCAAATAAATATATTATATATTTTAACAAATCTACTTAATATAATTTATATATATTTATAAATAGTATTTATATACCTTTTTAAATATATAGACATAATGATAGTTTTCATTACCTCGAATTATTTTACATATTTATTTCCTAATATTCAATTCATATTGTACTTCCAATTATATTTCAAATTAGTATATATATATATATTTATATTTTTAAATATATATGTATCCATTTACCAATAGTTGTTCGTGAATCGTCGGGTATGGTCAAAGGGTAACTGCTTATCCGAATATAGATTTCAAATTTTCTAGACTCAACATTACAGATTTTGCTTATCGTGTCGAAAACATATAAAGATTAAGGTTTAAATTTGGTCGGAAATTTCCGGGTCGTTACAGTACCCACCCGTTAAAGAAATTTCGTCCCCGAAATTTGAGTTAGGTCGTCATGGCTAACAATAAAATTGTTTTTATGACGAATATGAGTTGATAATGGAGTTTTATCAT
The DNA here is from genome assembly GCF_046630445.1 of Rutidosis leptorrhynchoides. NCBI lineage: Eukaryota > Viridiplantae > Streptophyta > Magnoliopsida > Asterales > Asteraceae > Rutidosis > Rutidosis leptorrhynchoides. The sequence goes on from NC_092338.1 coordinate 47,325,345, forward strand.
TATTGAGTAATGTAGATAAAACGATTCGATCCTGTGAAGCGCACGAGTGAAGCTATCACAAAAGAATGAAATGAGTGAATATGGAATTGTTTTAACCGATGACGTGGGTATGTTTGAATTTCCGAGATTTAAAGAAAACCTTACGTAATAAGATTTGGTTCTTCGGCGATCAGGATCTTCTTTGATTTAATGCGGCAATCTGTTTCGATTTCTGTCGGATTTTTCACTATAAATCTACTCCTTTGTTTCCTTATTTCCATAGCTTACATCTTCCACTATTTCTCCTTAATTCCTATTTTAAAACATTCGTCGATATGCCCCATCCAATTCTGATTCTTGATATACCCCTAATTTTTACATCCGTCATTCTTCTCTTCCATCTACCACCGGAAAAATTTATTTACTTCTACTATTATTTTGGGGTTATAGTGCTCTTTAATCTTCCCATGCCTTTACGTGGCAATACGTATTGATATGCACGGTTTGTAGTTTTTAGGTTGTTATTGAGTTTTATATTTTTCCTTATATTTCGATGTCCCTATTTCTGTCTTTTATGATTATCGTCATCTATAGTTAATGCTCTCTTCGATTTGCTGTGATTTATACTCCAATTTCTGGTTTGGAGTCTTCATCCTTTCGTTTCCTCTTCCCGTCCTTGAGTTAAGCGAACAATGGTCCGAAATTTGAAGGTGTGAAATTCAGAATAAACATAGCTAATGCTCTCAGAAAGGAATGGTAATGGCACGATTTTGATTTGTCAAATTACCAGAATATCCAGGAAAATAGAACTATCAAGATGATTTGTTCTTAATATGTTTCGGAATTGGATAGAATGTAAGAGCCGTGTAACATGGCACATGATGACGGTACTGTGAATCATCACAATCCATTAGAAACTTAACATGACTTACTATAATATAATGAAGTTGATCAAATTTCATTATATTATACTAATTCATGCATCAGTTCCCAACACTACTTCAAAACATTCATATTTTAAACTTGGAGATTTCAAAATTTAGAAACTGACACAGTTTCTTTTATGTTGTAACGTAGATGTTACAGAGTGACAAATGATTTCAGATAAGGATAGTTGTGAAAATATCTCCAAAAATATGGAGAATATGTATAACGGAAGATATGAAGCTATCTTATAATATCTAAGATAAGATGATGATGAAGAATATCATCCGGAAAGGTTTAGAATAAGGAGTAGGGTTCTTACTGATGGTTTTAGCAGGCACTGAATCGTTTGGATTCTTTGAAGTTAAACTTATTCTTTGTGATTTGTCCGCAGCCTCTTTCATACTTAGCTCAATTCGTTTTCCAATTCCCAACCCTTCTCTTTTTCTGAGCTTTACCGACATACTGTACTTTATCGTCAAACTTTTGACTGTTAAAGTCGTTTACAGTTTTTGCTGCTTCATCAGCATTTCGAGAACTAGTTTGTGGTTCAAAGTGTTCTTCAGAAACTTCACATTCAAAGTATGAAATTCTTTAGGGATAGACGTTATAGGTATGACGGGAGAAGTTCTATGAGATTTTCAAAATACTAATTACGGATTTTGCCACAGAGATGACGAGCTACAGGTACATCTGCTGATGACGTCGGAGAATATAAAAGGCTTTCTGGTAACAACGGCGAAAGGATGACGTATATATTTATATCGAGATTATAACAAGACTAGTTTTACTGAGAAGTCAAAGTGAAGCTGTGATAAAAGTGGCTAATTTGGAAAGATATTGCAAAGTTATTTTGGGTAATAATAACACTAAAAGAATTTACACTGCTACGTGTTGACTCAGTTTCCGAGAGTTTTCAGGTGCATAACCATATGCATGAATCTTTCTTCCGTAGACGAGGTGCGACTGGTTCAACTTCTCGATCGAGGCATTTTCAAGAATCATGAAAAGTTGTGAATGCGAATTGTAATCGTCAAGATACAAATGAGGTCTAAAATGAAATCAAGTGGCAAACTTGAAGATTTGTTTATTTTCATATGTTATAATCAGCATTTTAACTCATTTTAATAGTCCAAAGTTAGCAGTCCAATAGTCCGATTGTCCAATGGTTCAATAGATTCATATATAAATTAGATATATATAATATTTGAATTACTTAATACGTATCATGACCCGTGTACCGGTCTCGGTGTCGATCACAACTCAAAGTATATATATATTTTGGAATCAACTCCGACCCTGTATAGCCAACTCCCACCTTCACATATAGAGTGTCTACGGTTGTTCCGAAATATATATAGATGGGTCGATATGATAAGTCGAAACCTTGCATACGTGTCCCGTTATTTAAAGTGCGTAAAATAAATAAATATATATCATGACCCATTATACAACGTGTTGTCTCAGAATTAATCCGACGTATTGCTATACATGTGTCCCGACAGTATGTACAGTGCAGAAATTAAAATTGCGAGAATGTAAATTGCGATAAATTAAATGTTAATCAGTTAGCTGGGAACAGTTAGCCGGAACAGTTAGCGTGGATTCCTATCATAATTTCAATTAATTAATTCATTTGTTTCTAACACTTTTTATTTTCGTCCAATGTTTTCTTCATTATGACACTTGTTGGATTCTGATAGGTCAAAATCCAAATATGAAATTTGAATAGAAATGGTTATTCTGTGGTGAACGGATACGTATATCGGTAATTGTAAGTAGGATAGTAAATGATCGTTGAATCAGATTCGAAGAATGTACAGTGTAACTTATTAATGTGAATTCTAAATATTCCTCGGGTACTACCCACCCGTTAAAATATTTTCATCATTAACAGTTTGTATGAAAGAATTTTTAATTACAATCATTATGAAAATATACTTGCATATATATTTTCTTCAGATGTAATCATGGATCTAATGAGTCAATAAGATATTAAACTCATTTGATTTTTTTTTTAAAATTAGTGTACATAATCTTTAAAACATTAAAGATTACTTAATCGTCATGTAGAACGAAAATAGATGATGTAGAACGATACGTAGAACGATGATAATTGACGTGGAACGATATGTAGAGCGAAAATCATACTCGAAGTACGGATGGTGATATTGAGGCGCGTGAGGTTGATATCTGAGGTACGGATGGTGATATTGAGGCGTGTGATGCGGATGTGATTGTTGGTGGTGGTAATGATCATGTTGATGTTGATGATGGTGATAACGTTGATGCTGGTGATGCTGCTGGTGTATGTAACCTTCACACCCTGTTCTCCAAAGCTGTCACGCGAGCGCGAAGTTCGTTAACTTCTGCTAGTACACCGGGATGATTGGCGGTTGGAGCGAGCGGATGAATAAGATTTGAAATATGGGATAGTATATAATCGTGACGAGATGCTCTAGAAATGAGAGTGAAAATAGTGTTTCAAATGGGTTGGCCAGTAAGTGCTTCAGGTTCATCGACAAGAGGGCAATTTGGTGGATGGAAAGGATCTTCGATGTGAAACGATTTTCGAATATCGGATGATATTCTAACTATATGGAATATATAATACTAATGATTTCGTAGACTACAGAGGAACCTACGGCATATGTCAGGCAAGGCTATGGATGTGCTAAGATATGAATTATCAGATACGCTAAGATATGTATTTAGTCTATACACTATCAATGCACTAAATGCAGTAAGACGTGTTTAGACTTAAGGATAATAAGCAGGTGATTTCCTAAGGATGATAAGTAGATGATTTCCGACTAGATATGATAAGCAAAACTTTCGACGTGCAGACACGGTCAAAGTCCAGACTCATTAATGTATCCTAACAACTACTAGTCAGACACACTAATGCAAGACCTGGTTCGCTAAGACCAACGCTCTGATACCAACTGTAAGAGTCCGAAACTAATCCTCCCGGACGACGTCTTCAACAGTTGGTCCCATTGCGATGATCGACTCCAAGTAAGGTCCTTAACATGAGCAAATGCACAGCGGAAGACTTAATTCGTACATGAGAATAACATGCTTTAAAAAGTCAACATAAAGTTGGTGAGATATAGGTTTAATGCTAGCAGCGTTATAACTATGGACCACAAGATTTTAAGTTTATACATAATACACTCCTCGTGTATAGAAAAGCAGTTGAGCACTTGGTAACCATACTTAACTAAAAGTCACAGCAGCATATTCTTAAATAAACCCTACACCGTACCAAGTGTAGTAACGAGAACGAAGTACTGTGCAACCGTTAAATGCTGGTCGTCCAGCCCGGTTGGGGATGTCAGCCCGATAGATCTATCAACAGGATTCGCGTTTACGCTCCTCACGTAATTAGCAGTTACCAAGTATAAAGAGATATGCCATGGTACAACTCAACGTAGATTTTATTTTTGATCACTTGTGTCCATAACTTAAATCATTTATAAAACAGCGCATGTATTCTCAGCCCAAAATATTTAGAGTTTAAAAGGGACTATATACTCACCTAATGTATTTTGTAGTAAAAATACATATAACATCATTGATCAAGTATAAGGTTGGCCTCGGATTCACGAACCTATATCATTTATTTTTATATTAACACATATAATTGAAATTAAACGAAGTTTTATATTATTAGTGATATATTCGTTATTTTAGTAAATTATATATTATATGTATTAAATAGGATTTTATGTAACTAATTGTTATTTGGTAGATTAATATTAATAAAAGTTGTATTAGCTTATAATAATAATAATTTTAATAGTAAAAATAATTACAATAATAATAATTAAAATAATAATAATATTATTAATGGTAATCAAAATAATGATAATAAAAATTTTGTTAGTAAAAATAATGTTAATGATAATAAAAATAATAATGATAATTCTAATAATAATAATAATAATAATAATAATAATAATGATATTTTTAATGATAATAAAATGATAACTTTAGTAAAAATGATAATTTTAATAATAATGATAATAATAATAATAATAATCATACTTATAATAATAATAATAATATTAGCAATAAGAGTAATAATAATACTACCTCACGTGAAAAAGTTCCAAAAACATATAAGGTGCCTCCGCCCGAGCTCAAACCCGCGACCTCTCGTTTCACAAACATACCACACCATCTCTCTGTTACATTATATTTGTTTTATTTCACCACGAATTTATATATAATCCGTATCACTTTTGTGTTCTACTTCTTTCTTAATAATCAAACCCATGTTAATCGATATCCTAGTACTACATGGAATTCCACCAGTCCTTTATCCGATATGTTTAAGTAAAATGAGAGAATCTTTGGTATATCTAAAAGAAACAAACACATCTAAGTGGGGTTAGATGGTTGTCGGCCATACAATTTTTAAAACCGTCCACATGCAATATCCCTTGATTGGAAAATTAATTATATGCTATATAATAATCACCCATACTTTAAACTGTGAGTGTCTTCATCAATTCTCATTGCATCTAAGATTGTATCACCTTTATTGTTTTCATTATTAATCAGAATAGAGCATAAATTCCGCTGGAGTCGCGAGAAGGTAAAAGAAAGAAAGAAAAAAATGTCTGGTAGCGACTTGGGCATGTATATATGTCAAACAGAAACAGGAATTCCCGATGACCTTGAAGTTATCTCGGTGATGATGTAGTGATGGTGAACGAACGGGACAGCAAGCAGAAAGTGCTTTAGTTGGATGGTTGAGTGATGATAATGATAAAAAGAATCGTGATGATGGTTTGTGATTAGAAGATGGTTTCGGTAATAGTATCGTGGTGGTGTTGGGTGACTGAAAAAAAAGTAACAAACTTGTTGATGATGATGGCGATTGTAAGTTGTAAAAAATGTTAGCAACAGAAAAGTAAAACAGTTAGGTTACAGCAAGTGTAGCGGTGGTTCGAAGGAAAGTGATGATCGTTGGGTTTGTGTTGGTTTGGTTTTTGGGTTACTCGAACGGAAAGAAACACATAAATATCGAATTCAACCGAAATTCTAGGCTGAAACTGAAGTAGTAACCAGGAATGGGTGGTTGTTTGAAAGAGAGGAAGAGAAGAAAGAAAGAAATAGATAACGGTTATGATGGTTTCGGTGTAGTTTGCAACAGAAAATAATTAAGGTGATGGTTGATCACGATGGTGGATTGTAGGTGAAGTAGGAGGTGGTGGAAGTGGGTTTGGTGACGGGTTTTTCATGGTGGTGATCGACAAGATGGTTTGGGTTTTGGTTGCAACTCAAATAGAAACCAAAGTACACCGAAACGAGTAATAGCAACCGTTGATTGAAGGGTTTTTGAAAAGCATTAAGTGTAAATGGGTTTCGAGAAACAAAGGTGGTGGGTGTCGCCGGTGGACTAGGGTGACGGGTCATGGTGATTCAAGGGTGGCGGTGGAGCTCGATGCTCAAAAAGAAAGAAATAAAAAAAAAAAAAAAAAAAAAAAGAGATTGTGTGCTTTGATTTACACAAACACACGTACATATGTCAATATAAAGATAGATGGAATTAGAAAACCAATAAAGTGGTAATCTTTAATAAAGTACACAGTATTCCTAATAGTAATATTTGTCTTGTACTAATTCAATTTCAATCGTATTGTGTCCTGGTTCAATTTACGGAATCAATTGAGAACAAAGTTTTTAATATAATAATAATTTAATAATTATAATAATTCAAGTGATTTATTAAACGTGTAAAAGAAAAATTTAGTAACCACATCTCTTGTCTATTTCTATTAACACAGATAATTAATTTACGGATATTAACTCGTGCTCCATTGCTAAACAGTTACGGTTAAAAGTGTTCCTAAAAAGTCCCAAATAAATATATTATATATTTTTAACAAATCTACTTAATATAATTTATATATATTTATAAATAGTATTTATATACCTTTTTAAATATATAGACATAATGATAGTTTTCATTACCTCGAATTATTTTACATATTTATTTCCTAATATTCAATTCATATTGTACTTCCAATTATATTTCAAATTAGTATATATATATATATATTTATATTTTTAAATATATATGTATCCATTTACTAATAGTTGTTCGTGAATCGTCGGGTATGGTCAAAGGGTAACTGCTTATCCGAATATAGATTTCAAATTTTCTAGACTCAACATTACAGATTTTGCTTATCGTGTCGAAAACATATAAAGATTAAGGTTTAAATTTGGTCGGAAATTTCCGGGTCGTTACAATTAGTAAGTCTGGACTTCGACCGTGTCTGCATGTTAAAAGTTTTGCTTATCATTTTTTGTCAAAAATTACATGCTTATCATTCTTAAGTCTAGACACGTTTTACTGCATTGATTGCATAAATAGTGTATAGACAAAAATTCATATCTTAGCGTATCTGTTACTGTAAACTTTTCCTGACATCTTCCGAAAATTTCTCCGTGATTTATGGAATTTGGTATTATATATACATATGTAAATTATGTATTGAAGAATACCAAACTAAATTCTATAATCTAATTCATATCAAAAATCATCTCCCTAATTATACAAGATGGATCCCGTATCTAGTTCAAATTCCTTAAACTCTGACAGCTATTCCGATATGGATATTCACCTGAATTCTGAAGACAGTGTAACCGGAATGGATCAACCAATTAGCTATCATCTATTCTGGATGAATTGGGGATGGGTTCGTAGCCTACTTAATTATTGGAGACAAGAAGAAGGCGATCCCTTCCAACCACCACATTGCCCTCTTGGCGAAGAACCTGAAGCACTTACCGGCGAACCTGTTCGTAACACCATTTTCTCTCTCATCTCCAGAATATCTCGTCATGATCATATACTCTCTCAAATCCTGGATCTTATTCATCCGCTCGTCCGAACCGCCAATCATCCCGGTGTAGTAGAAGAAGTCAACGAGCTTCGCGCTCGGGTAGTGGCTTTGGAGGATATGGTGCAAAGGTTACAAGCACCAGCAGAATCACCGGCATCAACAGTACCACTGACAACAACACCAACAGTACCATTACCACCACCAACAACATCCGCACCGCAAGCCTCAATATCACAACATGTACCTCGAACATCAATGTCATACGCACCATAGATACCAAGGAGTACCAACAACAATAACCTATGAAGTATTGATTCATAACTTCATTGGAGAAATATTTTGCGGCGATTATGTAATCTCTAAAGTCTTAGAGATAATGTATTCCAACCGTAACCGTAAATCAGATGAGTGGACCGAAATGATAGAAGGAAGAGTAGAAACCCTGACCGGAATGGTGCACGAATTACAAGCTAGACTTGTTTTACCAGCAGCATCAACAGTATCGTCAGTATCACCAACACCGGCAAAACCTGTAGCACTACAAGTTCTGCCAATTTCATAATCACCAACATCATCACAAATCAACAACGCGTATATTGTATCAACGAGTTATGAAGTATTAACTCATTTTTCCTGAAGAAATTATATGTATATTTTATATATATATGTGTGAAATTTGAAAACAAAATAAATCTTTTCGTACTAAGCTATTACATGTGAATCATAACTGGTAGGTACTACTCGGTTAGTTCATGTTACTAATATGCTATACATCCTTCGTTAATGACTTAACAATCGTTAACTACAATCTCTGTTTCAACTCAATGAATTCCATTTCCTAATAAACCAAGTATATTATTCAATTACATAATTGATTTTACATTTTCATTTTCGATGTACTCGAAACTTTCCAGAAAACATCATATGTGCCTTGTAAGGATCACAAAAATTCCACGAGCATCAATATCCTTCACCGAGGAATATCAATAAGAATAAATAATGAAATATTGATTTCATTAGTGAAATACTCCGCGAAGATTAGGTAATCTCTAATGTTTTGGAGATTATTCATTTCTAATTCAAACCAAAAATCAAATGAGCTTAATATGATATTAACTCATTAAATCTGTATTACATCTGAAGAAAATATACATACAGATATTTTCATAAAGACTGTAACGAAAATTCTTTGTACAAAGTATTAACTGTGAAATTTTTTTAACGGGTAGGTAATACCCGGGAAATATTTAAGTTTGCAATTAATATGTTACACTGTACATTCTTCAACTTTGATTCAAAAATTATTAACTATGCTCACAGGAATATACAATCGTTTCCATACAAATTCAATTACATATTCTGATATTGACGGATCAGAATCCAAGTCAAGATTTAACGGGTGACATCATTCTTAGATCTCTACATCTTTCAAAGCTATACGTTGACTTCAAAAATGTGAAAGATCCTTTAGCATTGTTATTACTGAAAATAACCTTGCAATTCCTTTCCAAAAGTATCCAGTATTATCAACCGTTCAACCAGTCAACGATGACCTTCAGACTTGTAACTTTGGCATATACGTTTTTGTTACTGGGGAACCTTTCATGTTCCACCACATTAGCAGTAAATTTACCAACAACTTCATTGATCTTTGACCTTCCGAAAAATCCTTATACTCATTGAAACCGTATCATGTACTCATCCACATCTTGTAACGGCAATTGCCATACCAACTATCAGGAATTAGCAATCAGTATTTTGAAATCTTGTAGCATGTCTACGCCAACAGTTATATGTGTACATATAACGTCTACCTCTTGGACTTACATACTTTGAATGTGAAGTTTCCGAAAAACACCCCAAACTACGAAACTAGTTCTCCAAATTTTGGAAAAATGTTGATGAAGCAGCAAAAACTAAAAACGACCTTAACAGTCAAAAGTTTGATGATAAAGAATAGTATGGTAGTAAAGCTGAGAAAAAGAGAAAGTTTGGAACTGGAAAACGGATTGAGCAAAGTATGAAAGAGGCTGTGGATAAATCACAAGGATGAAACCTGTCTTCAAAGAATCCAAATGATTCAGTATCTGTTGAAGCCATTAACGAATACCTTGCTTCCGAATCTAAACCCTTGCGGACAATATTCTTCATCATCCTCTGATATTAGAAATTCTAAGATATCATCGTATCTTTCATTATAAATATCCTCCATATTTTTGGAGATAATTTCATAATCATTCTTATCGAAAATCAATTTTCTCTTTACGATATATGTGTTACACCATAAAAGAAACTATTTTAGTTTCTAAATTCTGAAACTTTCAAGTTTAAAATATAAATGTTTTGAAGTAATGTTGGGAATTGAAGCATGAGTTAATATAATATAATGACACTTGATCAACGTGATTATATTACAGTAAGTCATGCTGAGTTTATAATGGAACGTGATAAAGGTTCACATATCATACCCTCATCATGAACCATGTTACATAACTCTTTCATTCTATATAATCTCTAAAAATATCAAGAAAATATTTTCTTAATGATTCGGTCTTTTTTTGAGGTATTCTGGTAATTTGACAAGTCAGATTGTGCTATTACCATTTCTTTCTTAGAACATTAGTTATGTTCATCTGAAACTTCATACCTACGAATTCTGGACCATTATCCGCTTGACTTAAGGCCAGGAAGAGAAAACGAAAGCATGAAGCTCCGAAATATAATGGAGAATATAAAGAACAATAACAACCTCAAAATTTACAAACCGTGTATATCAATGCGTATAGCAATATAAAGACACGGGAGAATGAAAAAAACTATAACCCCAAGGTAATGGTAGAAGAAAGTAACTTCCTCTGGTGGTAGATGAAAAAGAAGAATGACAGATATGAAAGTTAGGAGTATATCAAGAATAAGAACTGGATGAAGCATTTCACAATCTTTTGGAAGTATGAAATGAGGAAGAAGATGTAGGAGTGGTGAAAATAATGAGACCAAAGGGGGTTAATTTATAAGCAAAATAACAGACAGAGCAATCGAGGCAGGTGACCTCATTTAATTAAAGAAGATCTTAATTTCCTTAAATTCCGAAGAATCAAATCTTATTTAGATTATGAAGACTTTCTATTCCTTAAATTTCAGAAATCAATCGTTACTACGTCAAGAGATAAGACGCATCTCTATTCTCTATTTCACTTTATTACGATAACTTCCCTCATACGCTTCGAGTAATTGGATTGTGTTATCCATATTATTCAACGGTGATAAAACTCTAATTATCAACTCATATACGTCATGAAAACATTTTTATTGTTAGCCATTACGACCTCACTCAAATTTCGGGACGAAATTTCTTTAACGGGTAGGTACTGTGATGACTCGAAAATTTTCGACCAAATTTAAACTTAATCTTATATGATTTCGATACGATAAGCAAAGTCTGTTAAACTGAATCTCAAAATTTTTGAACTATTCAAGTACCCTTCGATTTTCTCAACGATTCGCGAACAATTATATGTAAATAGATACATATATATACTATAACTTGAAAACGTAACAAAGTTTTCATTGCATAATACCGTACATTAAACTTATTGGTTTATATATCTAATTGAATATATATTATTTCAAGTTATTTAGTAAACGATAGTAACATTCGATTATTGATTTGATTGATATTTAGATAACTTAACTAAAACGTTTAAGATGAACCAGTAAAACACTAATTTGATAAAGTATTTTCAAATTGCTACAGTACCCAAAATGCTACAGTGTTTTCGAAATCACTATTTGCTACAGTAAAATTTACTTTGCTACAGTAAAAATTGACTTTGCTACAGTAACTTTGCTACAGTAAAACACTATTTTAAAAATGTATTTTACCAAATAGTGAGACGATGATTTATAGAAGTAAATGACCAAAATACTCGAAAGTTTAAGATATACTTTGAGTGGTATAGTTTAGGAATAATTTAAGGCTATATTTTAACAAAGGTACGAGTCACGAAATGTAAAATGCAAGTTTTATCAGCGTACTAAAGGACATTCGAGAAACCGGAACCGGGACATAAGTCAAGTAACAACGTACGACTTATCGGAACAAAAGTTACAAGTTAACTATGCACGTAAATATAATATAATATATAAATAATTATATAAATTAAATATAATATATATTATATTTAAATATGTCGACAAACTAAAATACAAAATGATTGTGAGCTGGAAAAAGAGGCCATGCGATCTGTAACGACCCGGAAATTTCCGATCAAATTTAAACCTTAATCTTTATATGTTTCCGACACGATAAGCAAAATCTGTAATGTTGAGTTTAGAAAGTCTGAAATCTATATTCGGATAATCAGATACCCTTTGACCAAGCCTGACGATTCACGAACAATTGTTTGTAAATAAATATGTGTATATATAGATTAGTAAATAATATATAAAATATAATATTAATATATCAAACTTAATTACAAGTTATAATATAAGTTGTTGTTATTATTGTTAATATTATTAACATTAATATTAATATTAACATTAATATCGGTATTATTAATATTATTATTATTAAAGGGTTATGTGTATCAAATAATGAGATTAAATATAAATATTAAGAATGATTAAAACTATAATTTTAATTGTTATTATATTTATTATTTTTATTGTTATCATGAATAACATGATTATGTAGTATTCTTATAAATATTACTTCTATTATTATTATTACTAATTATATTAAGAGTTATCACCATTATTATTGAAAATCATTATAATTATCAATAACATTATTATTATTATTATTAATATTATTATTATTATCATTATTATTATTATTATGATTATTATTATTATTATTATTATTATTATTATTATTATTATTATTGTTATTAAGTAACATTATTAATATATTTGTATTTTTCTTTCAATAATTAAAAACACATAATATAAATATATATATATATATATATATATATATATATATATATATATATATATATATATATATATATATATATATATATATATATATATATATATATATAAATAACTGATTGAGAATCTGTTTTTTATTTTGTCTTGCTCGATATATTTCCTGTTATCTATTCATCTTGTGATCTTTGGTCGGCTATCAATATTTTATATATAGCAATCAACTGTCTTTTAAGTTTACACAGACAATCGGATACCTATCTGATATGTATTTATTTTAAAGAAAACAGAAAATCAGATTTATCTTAATAATAAAAAAAACAGACGGGCACTCTGTGTACGAATAAGGAATTCGATAGCTTGTTTTTGAGTTTAATTCTAAAATCTATTATTGCAGTATCATTAGGAATCGTCCTTTACAACTTTCTGTAAATTATCGAGTCCGAATTTCTCATATCGAATCTTAATTTACAAATCAAAGTTTCATTCAAATAAAGTCATCCGTGGTGTTAATCATTAAATTCGAATTCTAGTTGATGTCTCTGAATCAATTGATGATTTTATAAGTTTCTACAGATGATTTAATACCTACTTTATTTTATAAATTTGTCAAAAAGTGATCGATGATGAAAATCAAATTTTTTTTTAAAGAACTGCAGCAACAGCAGCAGTTGCTGTACGTGAGTGTGTTTTCATTTTTTTTACGACCACGTTTATTTATTTTGTTGTTGATAACCAGGTATAGATAAGATTGTGAAATCGTTTTCTTTTTAAGATTTGATTTTGGGTTATGATCGTGTTTTGTGTGGGAAGAAGGAGAAGGCTAGTATAAACGGGTTATAAATCTTAGTCTGGGTTTTAAAACAGAATAAGCAAGTTAGCGTGGATGGTTGAGGGTTGTGTCGGGTAATGAGAGGTTGCGGGTTCAAGCCCGGTCCTGGGAAATTTTTTTTAAAGGAGGTTTTGAAAGGGTAAACACTCTTATCTTTATTATTAATATTGTTATTATTAATATTATCATTGTTTTTATTACTATTTTTGCCCTTATAATTAAAATTATCACTTTCTTAACATTTAACATTTTTAATAAAGTTGTTATTTTTATATCATTATAAGTTATTAATATTTATAAGATATTAATATAAATATTAATATTATTATTATTATTATCAATATCATTACTAAACTAAATTAATAGTATTATTATCATTATTTTGATATTATCATAATTATTATTTTAATTAATAAAGGATATTTACATATAAAGATATAATTATTACATGTATCAAATGTATATCTAATTTACCATGTTAAAAATAAATAACTAATAATAACATTTAGATATATATATATATATATATATATATATATATATATATATATATATATATATATATATATATATATATATATATATATATATATAACATTTGATATAATAAATACATTACTATCTTAAACAAGTAAAATATTATATAATTGATACATATATATAAACATGTTTGAATATTATTATATGTATTAATATATATAAATGATATAGGTTCGTGAATCCAAGGCCAACCTTACACTTGTTCAGTGATGTTATATGTATTTTTACTACAAAATACATTAGGTGAGTATATAGCCCCTTTTAAACTTTAAATATTTTGGGCTGAGAATACATGCGCTGTTTTTATAAGTGATTTACGTTATGGACACAAGTGATCAAAAATATATTCTACGTTGAGTTGTACCACTGGCATACTTCCCTGTAGCTTGGTAACTATTATTTACAGCGGTATTGTAAACGCGAATCCTGTTGATAGATCTATCGGGCCTGACAACCCCAACCGGACTGGACGACCAGTATTCAACGGTTGCACAGTACTTCGTTTCGTGACTACACTTGGTACGGTGTAGTAAGATTTCATAATAAAGGGAATATGCGACGTGATTAAATGTTAAGTATGGTTACCAAGTGCTCAACCACTTAGAATATTTTTATTAAATATTTATATATGAAATTTTGTGGTCCATTGTTATAACGCTGCTAGCATCAAACCTATATCTCACCAACTTTATGTTGACGTTTTAAAGCATGTTATTCTCAGGTACGAACTAAGTCTTCCGCTGTGCATTTGCTCATTTTAAGGACATTACTTGGAGTCGATCAACGCAATGGGACCAACTGTTGAAGATTCCGTCCGGGAGGATTAGTCGCGGATGTTTCAGTTGGTATCAGAGCGTTGGTCTTAGCGAACCAGGCCTTGCATTAGTGTGTCTAACTGGTAGTTGTTAGGATGCATTAGTGAGTCTGGACTTTGACCGTGTCTACATGCCAAAAGTTTTGCTTATCATATCTAGTCGAAAATCATCTGCTTATCTTCCTTAGGAATTGCCTGCTTAGTATTCTTAAGTCTAGACACGTCTTACTGCATTTAGTGCATCGATAGTGTATAGACAAAATTCGTATCCTAGTGTATCTGTTGCTATAGACATTTCCTGACGAATTTCAAAGATTCTCCGTAATTCACGGGATTTTGAGTATTATAAATACATATGTAAATTATGTATTGAAGAATACCAAACCCAACTCCTATAATCTATTCCAAACCAAAAATTCATTTCCCCGACTATACAAGATGAACTCCGCATCCAATTCGAATTCCTCCGACTCCGACAGCTACGCTGATATGGATTTCCATTCGGGCTCCGAAGGCAGCGTCACTGGAATGGATCAACCAATTTCTCATCATCTATTCTGGATGAATTGGGGATGGGTTCGTAGTATACTAAATTATTGGAGACAAGAAGAAGGTGATCCCTTTCACCCACCGAATTGCCCCATTGGCGACGAACCTGAAGCACTTACCGGCGAACCTGTTCGAGAAACCATTTTCTCTCTCATTTCTCGAGTATCTCGTCACGATTATATCCTATCCCATATTTCGGATCTTATCCATTCGCTCGCTTCAACCGTCAATCATTCCGTAGTACTAGAAGAAGTTAACGAACTACGCGCTCGTGTGACGACTTTGGAGAACCTGGTGAGAAGGTTACAAACACCAGCAGCAGCACCAGCAGCATAACCAGTACCGTTAACAACATCAACCTCGCAATCTTAAGGACCAGTAGCATCATCGACGTCAACAGCATCATCAGCATCAACACCAACCGTATCATTACCACCACCAACAATCACATCCGCACCACGTACCTCAACATCATCATCTGAACTTTGAATATGATCTTTATTCTACATATCATTCTACACCGATTACCTCTTCTTTACGTATCATTTTTCGTTCGACATGACGATTATGTAATCTCTAATGTTTTGGAGATTATGTAACCTAGTAATAACGATAAATCAAATGAGTTGAATATTTTATTGACTCATTAAATTCATAGTTACATCCGAAGAAAATATATATGCAAATATATTTTCATAAAGATTGTAATTAAAAATTTCTTTCGTACAAACTGTTAATGATGAAAATATTTTAACGGGTGGGTAGTACCCAAGGAATATTTAGAATTCACATTAACAAGTTACACTGTACATTCTTCGAATCTGATTCAACGATCATTTATTATCCTACTTACAATTACCGATATACGTATCCGTTCACCCCAAATTAACCATTTCCATTTAAATTTCATATTTGGATTTTTACCTATCCGAATCCAACAAGTGGCATAATGAAGAAACATTGGCAAAATAAAAATTGTTAGAAACAGATGAATTAATTAATTGAAATTGTGATAGGATTACACGCTAACTGTTCCGGCTAACTGTTCCCAGCTAACTGATTAATATTTAATTTATCGCAATTTACATTCTTGCAATTTTAATTTCTGTACTTTACATACCGTCGGGACACATGTACAACAACACGTCGGATTAATTCTGAGACAACACGTTGTATAATGGGTCATGATATATATTTATTTATTTTACGCATTTTAAATAACGGGACACGTATAAAAGGTTTTGACTTATCATATTGACCCATCTATATATATATTTCAGAATAACCATAGACACTCTATATGTGAAGGTGGGAGTTGGCTATACAGGGTCGGAGTTGATTCCAAAATATATATATACTTTGAGTTGTGATCGACACCGAGACCGGTACACGGGTCACGATACGTATTAAGTAATTCAAATATTATATATTTAGTTCATATATGAATTTATTGAACCATTGGACAATCGGACTATTGGACTGCTAACTTTGGACAATTAAAAAAATGAGTTAAAATGATGATTATTACATATGAAACTAAACAATCCTTCAAGTTTGCCACTTGATTCTATTTTAAACCTCATTTGTATCTTGACGATTACAATTCGCATTCACAACTTTTCATGATTCTTGAAAACATCTCAATCGAGAAGTTGAACCAGACGCACCTCATCTACGGAAGAAAGATTTATGCATACAGTTATGCACCTGAAAATTTTCGAACTCGAAGTTATAGTTAAAACGTATCCGCATCGAATTCCTTATCATCCATTAGCAAAAACAATCACGCGATTCCTTTTCAATTAACTAATTTTGTCACAGCTCCACTTCGATATCTCAGTAAGACTACTCTTATTACAATCTCGATATATATATATACGTTGTTCTTTCGCCATCGTTACCGGAGAACCTTTTATATTCCATCATATTACCATCAGCGTTTAATCATCTAAAAATACAATTCTCCTTAAACCATCTTGGTTTGATAACCAATGACCCAGATCCGATAACTTTGAAAATACTGACGAAGCAGCATGTTGTAGAAGGTCTTAATGACCAAAAGTTGATGATAAAAGAAGGAAGTGTTAGGAACGCTTGATAGAAAATTGGTACTGAAAACCGGATTGAGCAAACCATGAAGGAGACTCTGAACAAGTTACAAGGACTAAACTTGTACATAAAGAATTATGACGATTCTGTGAATCAAACACCTTGCTTCTGAATCTAAACCCTTACGGGTCAATCTTCATCATCATCCTTCGACATTAGAAATTCCAAGATATTATCATATCTTTCATTATAAATATCCTCAATATTTCTGAAGATATTTTCACCACTATCCTTATCTGAAATCATTTATCTCTCTGTAATATATGCGTTACAATATAAAGGAAACTGTGTTAGTTTCTAAATCCTTCAAGTTTAAAATAGGAATGTTCTGAAGCAGTGTTGGGAACTGATGCATGAATTAGTATAATATAATGAAACTTGATCAACTTCATTATATTACAGTAAGTCATGTTAAGTTTCTAATGGAATGTGATGATTCATAGTACCGTCATCATGTGCCATGTTACACGGCTTTTACATTCTATCCAATTCCGAAACGTATTAAGAACAAATCATCTTGATAGTTCTATTTTCCTGGATATTCTGGTAATTTGACAAATCAAAATCGTGCCATTACCATTCCTTTCTTAGAGCATTAGCTATGTTCATTATGAATTTTATACCTACGAATTCCGAACTATTGATCGCTTGACTCAAGGACGGGAAGAAGAAACGAAGGGACAAAGTCCCAAAATAGAAATTGGGGTATAGATCACAGCAAATAGGAGAGAGTATTAACTATGGATGCCAATGATTATGGAAAATAGAAGCAGGAGCATCGAAATATAAGGAAAGATATCAAACCCAATAACCATCCAGAAACTACAAACCGTGTATATCAATACGTATGGCGACGTAAAGACACGGGAGAATTAGAAACATTATAATTCCAAGAAAATCATAAAAGTGAATAGATTCTTCTAGCGGTAGATGAAAGAGAAGAATGAAAGATATGAAAGTTAGAAGTATAACAAAAATCAGAACGGGATGAAGCATTTTAAAGGATACCTTAAGGTATGAATTAGAGGAGGAAGAGTAAGAGATGTGAGGTATGGAAGTAAGAAAGGGAAGGAGGTGGATTTATAGTGAAATATCCGACAAAGAAATCGAAACAGATTATCGCATTAAATCAAAGGAGATCCTGTTTTCTAAATCATCGAAGAACCAAATCTTATTACATAAGATTTTCTTTAAATCCCTTAAATTCTGGAAATCAATCCTAATCTCGACATTGGTTAAAACAATTTCATATTTACTCATGTCACTCTTTTGTGATAGCTTCACTCGTACGCTTCACATGATCAAATCCTTTTTATCTATATCTCTTAATAATGATAAAACTCTATTATTACCTCATATTCGTCATGAAAACATTCCTATTGTTGTTTATGACAACCTCTACCAAATTTCGGGGACGAAATTTCTTTAACGGGTGGGTACTGTAACGACCCGGAAATTTCCGATCAAATTTAAACCTTAATCTTTATATGTTTCCGACACGATAAGCAAAATCTGTAATGTTGAGTTTAGAAAGTCTGAAATCTATATTCGGATAATCAGATACCCTTTGACCAAGCCTGACGATTCACGAACAATTGTTTGTAAATAAATATGTGTATATATAGATTAGTAAATAATATATAAAATATAATATTAATATATCAAACTTAATTACAAGTTATAATATAAGTTGTTGTTATTATTGTTAATATTATTAACATTAATATTAATATTAACATTAATATCGGTATTATTAATATTATTATTATTAAAGGGTTATGTGTATCAAATAATGAGATTAAATATAAATATTAAGAATGATTAAAACTATAATTTTAATTGTTATTATATTTATTATTTTTATTGTTATCATGAATAACATGATTATGTAGTATTCTTATAAATATTACTTCTATTATTATTATTACTAATTATATTAAGAGTTATCACCATTATTATTGAAAATCATTATAATTATCAATAACATTATTATTATTATTATTATTAATATTATTATTATTATCATTATTATTATTATTATTATGATTATTATTATTATTATTATTATTATTATTATTATTATTATTATTATTATTATTATTGTTATTAAGTAACATTATTAATATATTTGTATTTTTCTTTCAATAATTAAAAACACATAATATAAATATATATATATATATATATATATATATATATATATATATATATATATATATATATATATATATATATATATATATATATATATATATATATATATATATATATAAATAACTGATTGAGAATCTGTTTTTTATTTTGTCTTGCTCGATATATTTCCTGTTATCTATTCATCTTGTGATCTTTGGTCGGCTATCAATATTTTATATATAGCAATCAACTGTCTTTTAAGTTTACACAGACAATCGGATACCTATCTGATATGTATTTATTTTAAAGAAAACAGAAAATCAGATTTATCTTAATAATAAAAAAAACAGACGGGCACTCTGTGTACGAATAAGGAATTCGATAGCTTGTTTTTGAGTTTAATTCTAAAATCTATTATTGCAGTATCATTAGGAATCGTCCTTTACAACTTTCTGTAAATTATCGAGTCCGAATTTCTCATATCGAATCTTAATTTACAAATCAAAGTTTCATTCAAATAAAGTCATCCGTGGTGTTAATCATTAAATTCGAATTCTAGTTGATGTCTCTGAATCAATTGATGATTTTATAAGTTTCTACAGATGATTTAATACCTACTTTATTTTATAAATTTGTCAAAAAGTGATCGATGATGAAAATCAAATTTTTTTTTAAAGAACTGCAGCAACAGCAGCAGTTGCTGTACGTGAGTGTGTTTTCATTTTTTTTACGGCCACGTTTATTTATTTTGTTGTTGATAACCAGGTATAGATAAGATTGTGAAATCGTTTTCTTTTTAAGATTTGATTTTGGGTTATGATCGTGTTTTGTGTGGGAAGAAGGAGAAGGCTAGTATAAACGGGTTATAAATCTTAGTCTGGGTTTTAAAACAGAATAAGCAAGGTAGCGTGGATGGTTGAGGGTTGTGTCGGGTAATGAGAGGTTGCGGGTTCAAGCCCGGTCCTGGGAAATTTTTTTTAAAGGAGGTTTTGAAAGGGTAAACACTCTTATCTTTATTATTAATATTTTTATTATTAATATTATCATTGTTTTTATTACTATTTTTGCCCTTATAATTAAAATTATCACTTTCTTAACATTTAACATTTTTAATAAAGTTGTTATTTTTATATCATTATAAGTTATTAATATTTATAAGATATTAATATAAATATTAATATTATTATTATTATTATCAATATCATTACTAAACTAAATTAATAGTATTATTATCATTATTTTGATATTATCATAATTATTATTTTAATTAATAAAGGATATTTACATATAAAGATATAATTATTACATGTATCAAATGTATATCTAATTTACCATGTTAAAAATAAATAACTAATAATAACATATAGATATATATATATATATATATATATATATATATATATATATATATATATATAACATTTGATATAATAAATACATTACTATCTTAAACAAGTAAAATATTATATAATTGATACATATATATAAACATGTTTGAATATTATTATATGTATTAATATATATAAATGATATAGGTTCGTGAATCCAAGGCCAACCTTACACTTGTTCAGTGATGTTATATGTATTTTTACTACAAAATACATTAGGTGAGTATATAGCCCCTTTTAAACTTTAAATATTTTGGGCTGAGAATACATGCGCTGTTTTTATAAATGATTTACGTTATGGACACAAGTGATCAAAAATATATTCTACGTTGAGTTGTACCACTGGCATACTTCCCTGTAGCTTGGTAACTATTATTTACAGCGGTATTGTAAACGCGAATCCTGTTGATAGATCTATCGGGCCTGACAACCCCAACCGGACTGGACGACCAGTATTCAACGGTTGCACAGTACTTCGTTTCGTGACTACACTTGGTACGGTGTAGTAAGATTTCATAATAAAGGGAATATGCGACGTGATTAAATGTTAAGTATGGTTACCAAGTGCTCAACCACTTAGAATATTTTTATTAAATATTTATATATGAAATTTTGTGGTCCATTGTTATAACGCTGCTAGCATCAAACCTATATCTCACCAACTTTATGTTGACGTTTTAAAGCATGTTATTCTCAGGTACGAACTAAGTCTTCCGCTGTGCATTTGCTCATTTTAAGGACATTACTTGGAGTCGATCAACGCAATGGGACCAACTGTTGAAGATTCCGTCCGGGAGGATTAGTCGCGGATGTTTCACGATCGCATGGCCATTGTGCCTCAGACCCATGCGATCGCATGGGAAGGCTGGGCAGGCAACCTCTATAAATTCAGTCGAATTCTTCCATTTTTTTTACACATATATTACTCCGTATTTATTATTATTATTATTATTATTATTATTATTATTATTATTATTATTATTATTATTATTATTATTATTAAGATTAATATTATTATTAATCTTATTATTATTATTAGTAGTATTAATATTATACATAAAATACTACGACGAGGTCTTGAGCGTGTCACTTTCAAAACGAGTTTCCGAGCGAGCTAGAGCTAAGGAAAATATGGGTTATTACCAAGGAGGTTATGGGTAATGTTCGGGGGTATTTTTGTGAAGCAAACCTCGTGTTTATCATCTCCGATGCGTCTACGTGCTTTCCTACAATATTGTATATCAATATTTAACTGTGAGTTTCATAAGATCCCTTTTACTCTCTACATTTTTGGGCTGAGAATACATGCAAATGCTTTATTAACCGATATACAATATTTATATGTGTGAGTTTCATTTGCTCCCTTTTTAATTGCTTTTGAAATCTATATTTTTGGGCTGAGAATACAAGCACTTTATTTTAAACGCAATGGATACAAGTACATACTAAATTCTACACCGAGTTTGAACCGAAAATCCCTTAGCTTTGGTAACTAGTAACTGCCGGTTATAAGAACTGGTGGGCGCGAGTAGTTATATATGGATCCATAGGGCTTGATATCCCCGTCCGAGCTAGAGCACTAGCCTTTTAACGGACGTATGCTATTTGAGAAGCGTACACGTTGGTTTGCGTGTATTATTAAGATGATTATACAAAGGGTATAAATTATATATACATTAAAGTTTAGTTACCAGGGTGCTCAATTTCGTAGAATATTTTGATAAACGTTTCTGGATGAAACTACTGAAATCTTGTGATCCATCTTTATATACAGATTATGCGAAACATACAAACTATGAACTCACCAACCTTTGTGTTGACACTTGTTAGCATGTTTATTCTCAGGTTCCCTAGAAGTCTTCCGCTGTTTGCTTATATGATAGACAAGCTATGTGCATGGAATCTTACATGGCATATTTTTCAAGAAAACGTTGCATTCACCAATTCATCACCATGTACCTTATTTAGACTGCATTGTCAACGGAAATACTATTGTAAACTATTATATAAGGTGATTGTTTATATGTAGAAATCATCAGATGTCGAAAACCTTTGATTTAATATTCATTTATGGTGTGCCTTTTCAAAAGAATGCAATGTTTATAAAACGTATCATATAGAGGTCAAATACCTCGCAATGAAATCAATGAATGACGTATTCGGCCAAATGGATTTGGAGCGATCGTCACAATAGCCCTACATATAAGAATAATACCGCCCTCACGGCAACTCAAACACTTCCACCAACATCGCCTTCAACAGTTGCTGCTGATGCTGCTTTTGTTCATGGTTACACTATTGTTTCACCAACTGGGTCACCTTCTCGAAGTTCAAATAGATATGGATTACAGTATCTCTCTGACAATGAGGTGGAGGAGCTCTATCTTGCAGAGTTTGCTAAATGAACTGATCTTGATGAAGTTCGCGAAACTATGATGATTTATCTTGAGCAAGCAAGGATAGTGTATCCTTTATCTCCATGCAAGTCACCTGGACCAATTCACATGCCTGATCATGATGATTTCAATTCCGACAATCTTCATGAGGGGGAGAATAGACAAGGTGGTTATCGGCCCAGCGTTTTTCAAAGATCAACGTATGAAGCTGGTACATCTAGTCAAAAGAAGGATAAAGATGTTGTTGATATATCTGATTCCAGTGATGAAATTGAAGAAATTCAGTGTGAAAGTTTTCTAAATGAATCGGAAAGTCAGAGAGAGGGTGACTCAGGGATGTTAATGATTATGGATTCAGCTGATCAATCAGAGAAAAAGTTAACTCAAGAGGACAATCAAAACTTTGACAACATTGAAGATATTTTGAAGGGGTCATCGAGTGTCGCCAATGAATTCAATGATCATCAATTTGTTAATTTGACATCTCCAACTGACGAATTTGGAATACACTTCGAAAAGGAGATTTTCTCTAATGGCAAAGAAGATACCACTACTCCTCCTGATTTGAATGTTCCTTTTCAAATTGCAGAGATTATTCTTGAACGTGATGCTAATTACCAACTGAGTGAGGATGAAGAGAAAGATATTCTTCGTTCACCATTCATTGAACAACAAGCATATAGAATTTATGGTGATTTTGATCTCGTCCTTTCTACATCAATGAGTGTTCTGGGTGCATGGAAATATCATAAGAAACCAGAATATCTCAAAACTTATCTGAGTGTTCGTGACAAATTCAAATTGAAGAATGAAGAGAAACTTCAAATTCAGCGGAGTTCAGAGATTAAAAGCATAAATAAGGTTTTGATGATTAATAAGGATGGAGTGAAGATGCCATTGTTTCAAGTTATAAGAATGGATGATGAGGATTATAAATTCTCAGAAGCGGATTTTGATAAACTGAAGATGGATGACATTATTTTCATTTACAACTATTTGATTAACTTGAATGAATCTGCAACAATTTATCATGCTACTGCAATGAATGCAGTCTACATATTTATTCTTGATTCGATGAGATGGATGTCAGTTCATGATTTTCAGTTGGGGTTGGAATCTGGACACAAAAAGCTCTGAATCAAACCACCAAATCAAGTGATTGAAGACCTAAGATACATGTCCTTACTTGAAGTGAGCGACTGTCCATATGGGTTTGCATTTGTCAATTCGCACTATACAAAGATCTTTATCAGAGTCTCAGATTTCAGAAGATACTCAGACGGAACGTTGATGTGTGCTTTCAAGTACATGAGATGGAGATTGATCAATAACTGTTATTCAACTGAAGATATTGAGATTGTCAAATACATTCTCACAAGATTAAAAAGTCATCTCAAAACAAGAGTGAACATACGAAGATATGAGAATCTCAAGGGTTTCAAATCCAAAGTTCACTTCAGAGGAACAAAGTTCCTTTAGATGTTTTAAATAGGATTATGTTGTAAAGTTCACATTTAACACTAAGGGGGAGATTGTTAGGACCCCGAAGTTGTATAGTGTTAATGTGAAATAAGCTTAAATGAAGGTTCCTTAGAAAAGGGCTATATAAGGAACCTAAGTAGTCCTAATTAGATAGCCATTGCATTGTAACCGAGTTCTAGAAGCTGTGGAATGTAATTTTACCGATTCTCTCTAATACCGAGTCTCATTCTTACATACCGAATCTCTCTTTATCTTATCATTTCTCTCAATCTCAACATGATCTGACCTATCAGTGCTAATCGATAAGGAGTTTTAGCAATGGGAGTAGCTTCCGGAACCAACTCAATGCGAAATTCAACTTGTCTTTCCGTCGGAACACCCGGTAACTCGTCCGAAAAAACGTCTTCGAATTCCCTAACCACCGGAATTTCACGAATAGGTGGTGGCTCATCACGAGTATCAACAACATGGGCAAGAAAAGCCAAGCCACCACTAACAAGAAAACGACGTGCCCGTGCAAAAGAACATATCGGCACAAGTCTTCTTCGTCTATCGCCATGAATAATCAACTCTCCCCCACTTGGGGTCTTTACACGTATAAACTTTTCATGGCATGCAATATCGGCTCTATTTCGATCGAGCCAATCCATGCCAACAACGATATCGAAAACGCCCAAAGTCATAGGGATGAGATCAATTTTAAAGTTTTCGGCACCAAAAATGACATCACAATTCTTACACACATCAACCATTAACACCGTCTTGCCGTCCGCTATTTCGATTTCTACCGGACGACTTAACTTAGCTAACGGTCTATCAAGTTTAGGCACAAATTTTGGAGACACAAACGACAAATTTGCACCGCTATCAAATAAAATCCTTGCCGGATTAGAGTTAACCATAAAAGTACCTGAGACAACTTCGTTGGATTGCTTAGCTTCATCAGTCTTCATCAAATAGTTGCGACCCCTAGCCGTATCTGCCGCTTTCTCTAACCGCTTAACGTTATCATTATTCAAATCGGGGCATTCCGGCCTCTTGTGCCCCTCTTTACCACAATTAAAACAAGTGACTTTGGTCGACGCCTTGGTGCAATCACGGGCCATGTGTCCTCTTTGATTACAATTATAACACGTGGGCCTGAAACCCCCGGAAGCACCTTTCTTCACACTATTAACGCTTTCGGAGCCTTTCTTGTTCTTTTTATTGGAAAAGTTCGAATGACTCGAACCTTCAAACTTTCTTTTAGAAAAAGTGTAATCGCTTTTCCTTGGAACCTCCAGCTCAAAACCCCGAGCCAACTCGAATAGCTCTTCGAAAGTCTTAGCCATTCCCCGACTAATCTTACCCTTGAACTCATCGTTCAAGGTACGGTAGAAATCTTTCATTAGCTTGTGATCGTCACCAACATATTCCGGGCAAAAACGAGTCTTTGCCAAAAAGGTAGACTTGAGAGTAACCAAGTCCATTGAACCTTGTTGCAAATGATGCAACTCGTCCCGGATTCTATCAAGGTCGGAAGAAGTTCGGTATTCTTGAAAGAATTCCTTCTTAAACTCCTCCCATGTCAAGCTCATTCATTGCTCTTCGCCATATAAATT
The DNA here is from genome assembly GCF_046630445.1 of Rutidosis leptorrhynchoides. NCBI lineage: Eukaryota > Viridiplantae > Streptophyta > Magnoliopsida > Asterales > Asteraceae > Rutidosis > Rutidosis leptorrhynchoides. The sequence goes on from NC_092338.1 coordinate 47,351,890, forward strand.
GATTTTATCGTCCCACCACAACTTTCCTTCTTCACGTAACATGCTAGACCTATACCTCGTCTTCTTCTCGGGAGTACACTCCGCGGTACGGAACGCCCCCTCGATATCGGAAATCCAACAAGTGCTTTTCAATGGATCCCTCACCCCATTAAACATCGGAGGTTGAGTATCCTTGAAATTTTTGTAGTGAAAGTCCCGTCTTCCTTCACCTCCTTCACCAAGAGGATAAATGTTTCTAGCTTCAAGAGCCTCTTCGATAGTGGCCTTCATTCGTTCATTTATCAAATTGGTCACTTGTCCATCGACCGAATCTTGGAAGACCTTTCGGACGTCCGTAAGAAAATCTGCTTTTAACTTTTTAAAGATGGCCTCAACCTTGGCCGAAAATTCGGGGTCCTCGCTTGTACCACCGATATCATTATCGTGTCTGTTTCTCGTCTTCATTCTATAAAACAGAAAGGGTTGAACCATGAAGGAAAAGCATAACACGTAAGTATATACATGCGTACCACACTACCCCATCTTGCTCAACAATCGTCGTACGTTACTCGTTTGACACGATTTGCACCCGTAACAACGGTAGCTAATCGTTGTTACGCGAGCACGTCGCATTAACTCGCTAGTACAACGTCCGTCTTGCTTGATGATTGCTAAACACAATACAAAACAATTAGCACAAGGTTAGTTCACATAAACCAAAGCACTAACAATCCCCGATTAGACCCAAAGTCCTACAAGTCCCGCATAAAGCGCTCACACAATAAAGCCCAAGTCTAGGCACCTATCTCAAGTCGCCTAAATCCCTTAGACCATGCTCTGATACCACTTGTAACAACCCAACCCGTATTCCATACGATAATTTTTTTTTATATAATACACATTTATGCGCCAATTAAATATGTAAACCATTCCACAAGTTCCATTTAAACGTACATCAATTTAAATGTTTACACAAGGTAAGAAAGCCATTAATTAAGTTTAATACAAGTTTGACCCACTACAAGGATAGTTTATAATCCAAACGACCTCGAGCATGGTTTGGGGCTAAACTACCCAAAACGTTAGGCCAACTTCAAAGGCTAACACCAAAAGCACCCCCGACAACATAAGCGGGAGACCACTAGTCCAAACGTATGCCCTTACCCTTGTCCAAGCAGGAACCTATAAAAATGGTAAACAACGAGAGGGTAAGCAACGCTTAGTGAGTGTAACAATTATACATACATATATATAACCTATCCATTTGCAATCACAATACCAAATACCCCATACGAACTTGTATCTCAAATAGCATGTCAACATACCCGTAACACTAACAAGTCGTACATTATCACACCACTTCATTAGCATATACTCAACTCAATATATATTATATTCTAAATAAAACAACAATCTCAATATGGTTAACCAATAACGCTATGGTGCTACCGGCTCGTGGTTCACACCATACGCTTTTGAGGCATACTCGTTTATAGTGCTACCGGCTCGTGGTTCACACTCGATGCTACTGGCTCGTGGTTCACATCTTAGTTTATAGTGCTACCGGCTCGTGGTTCACACTCGATGCTACCGGCTCGTGGTTCACATCTTAGTTTATAGTGCTACCGGCTCGTGGTTCACACTCCATCCCACACATGTTATGGCACTACCGGCACGTGGTTCATACCATAACATTCACAAATAAACACGCCATATACATGAACGCATAATTATTCCACTTACCTTGTCACAAGGATGATGATTTAGCGCTTCCGAGCTTCAACGCAATGTACCTACATTATTGAGTGCACATTCAATTTCACAACTAGTGGGATTAACCACAATACTCCCACTTGAGCATTTAATGACCCAATTTGCATTAAATGACTCAACTACACACAATCGCCCATAAATGGCCAAGACTCGACTTTAATCACTAAGACTAGTGAATTAAAGTCTATTAACTTCAATTAGCACAAACTTAGGGTAATCCATACCCATTTCGTCTAATTAGGTCAACTATTACATTTTGACCCATTTTATATTACTTGGACTCACAATCAAGTCAAACTTACCCATTTACACTTCTTTCATAAATCTTAAAGTGCATTAGTGACTAACAACACCAATTGACACTTACAACCTCAAATCACAAGGCCGAAACCCTAGATTGTGGCTATTAGGGTTTCATTACAACAACATAACCCAAACTCACCCATTTTACCACCAAATGGGTCTTACAAATCTCTAGTAACCCCAAACTCTAGCCATTAACCAATTAAAACTTAAAACATAAAGTTAGAACTTACCAAGACTATCTTCTTGTAGCTAGTAACAAGGAGAACAACTTTAATTCTCGCTCCTAGGTTTGATTCACAAATCTCCAACTCCAAATCTCAAGATTAAACTAAGTGGGTTTTGTGTTTTGGGAGAGAAATTGGAAAGAAAATGGAAAAAGAAATGAAATAAATGGATATGTGGTGGAGAGTTAATGCCCCCATCAGATCCGTATGTTAATTTACCATTTTACCCCTTAAAATCCCTTAAAATGAGCTAAGTTCGACACCAGTTCAGCAGAACTGTCGCGGCGCGGCCTCAATCGTCGCGGCGCGACACATAAAGGGAAAATAGGCCCTCCTTAACCCACTTCCTGATCCTGGTTCGCTTGATATGCCGCGGCGCGGACCCATTTGCCGCGGCGCGGCTTAAAGCTGCATCTGAACAACTTGACCACCTTAAACAATTTTCGATGTTATTTAATTTGTACAATCTAAACCAGCTTCCTATATTCACTTAGCCTTCCACAATAGTCTCACAAGACTTAATGCTAACAAAACCCATGTTTAAACTTATATATATATATATATATATATATATATATATATATATATATATATATATATATATATATATATATATATATATATATATATATATATATATATATATATATATATATATATATATATATATATATATATATATATATATATGCACACATTACCAAGTATACATATTTATATATATACACATATATTCGTAAATTTACGCATAAGCTAACGAGTTATTGACGTACAAATGATTAAGTAGGTACCTTTTGATACGTACGAGAAAACGGGGTGTTACAATATTGCAAAAGTATTTAAAAAGGAAGCAAATGAAACTCACAATAATGTATTTTTTAGTAAAAATACATATGACGACATTGAACAAGTGTGGGGTTGACCTCGGATTCACGAACCTATATCATTTGTATATATATTAAAATATATAATCGTATTCAAACAATTTATATATATTTTGTTATGTATTGATATTAATATTCTTATATATGATTTTATTAGTATTTACAATATGTTATAATACTTATTTGATATATATAATTTATTTTAACGTTATATTAATATAATTAATATTATATTAGTTAAAACATAATATTAAGTAATATTAGTATACTTATGTAATAAATATATTTTTAATAAAAATAAAAAATAAAAATGATAAGATAAAAATGATAGTTTTCATAAAAATGATATTTTTGATTATAATAGTTTTAATAATAATTTCAGTAATCATATTGATAATATTAATGTTTAATTGATAATTCTAATAATGATATTTAGTAATATTAATAATAATAATGATAATACTAATCTTAATAAAAATAATGGATTTCAAATATAATGATACTTTTAATGATTTGTTAACATTATTAATAATGATAATAATAATAATACAAAATGATAATACTAATAATTATAGAATGTTACTAATGCTAATATTTATGGAAATAATACTAATTTATATTATTTTCATAATACTAGTAATAATAATAATCATAATAACTATAATAATGATAATAATACATAATTGATAAAACTACAATAATAATAACATTAATAACACTTATAATACTAATTATAACAATTATAATTATAATCATAATAATAACAATGATGATGATGATAATAATAATAATAATAATAATAATAATAATAATAATAATAATAATAATAATAATAATAATAATAATAATAATAATAATAATAATAATAATAATAATAATAACAACAATAAGAATAGTAATAATAATAAAAATAAAAATAAGTTAATAAGTGAACTACCTTTAAATGCTAAAAAAAAATAGTAAACCGCCCAAGCCGGGACTCGAACCCGCGACCTCCTGCACACCCGAAGTAACCCTTAACCATTTCGCTGATGCTTGTTTTCTGATGTATATTGAATTCCATTTATATTAAACCCGTAATTTAAAAGCTTCTTCTTCCTCAGTTAAAGAAATCGCCTAGTATTCACTACTCTTAATATCATTAATTCAAAAAAAATGTTTCCAGGTTTTATATAAGAAAATATATGAACTTGTTGTGTGCTAAAAGTTTATCAGAAACAAAAGGAATTAAAAAAAAATAACTGAACAGCTCATTCATGTTCTTCACTTAACTAAAAATCGATTTGTAAATTTGAGAAAGTTTTAGAATAAGATTATAACATGAAAAGGGGTTTAAATCATTTATGTAAACTATACGATTCATCAATTGATCCTATAACACAAAAACGAATTCGAATTTAACCATAAACACTTCAGTTGACTTTTGGATTTAAATCTTTGACCTTAAAATTTGGATTCAATATAATGAATTGGACTTTGAAAGTTTACAGAAAGTTTGAATAAGGGATTACTAACAACACTTCAATCTTATATTTTCAAATAAATTTCGAAATCAATACAAGGTAAATTGAGTTTACGAACGGAGCATAAAAACGTGTTTTATTTTTTTTATTTACTGTTTTTCAATTCTTAGCTTGCATAGACGTTTATATATAATGTGAGTGAGGATATGATTTAACAGTTAATCTGATCAATTGATTCGTAATGTGTATTGAAATAGTCCTTTTACTGATTGGTGACAAAAATTCGAACACAGATAAAAAAATAAAAATAAAAATAAAAAAATAAAAAAAATTACCAGTTGATTGTAATAGCTAACCGAATTTGTTTGATTATGGACTAAAAGGATTTGTTCGTACCAATCATTAGATAGAAACAAACGTTTACACAGTTTGATTGGGCTTAAAGAAGATCGTACTAGTTTCCTTGGTTTATAATTTATATAATTAAGTTAATATTAATAATTATTATATATACAATTAATAATTCAATAATAATATAATAATAATAATAATAATAATAATAATAATAATAATAATACTAATAATCATAAAAATAATAATATTATTAATGATAATAATAATATATTGTGTTATTTTCTAATAACTATAATAATAATAATAATAATATTTTTTTTATGATAATGGAAACAATAATATCTAATAATAATAATATCATAATGAATTATATAAATCAACTTTCATAACTATATATTATCTATTGAAACTAATAATATGACTATCACTGATTCTTAATATTAATATTAGTATTAATATTGATATTAGTATAACAAATCATATTTTTAATTTTGTAATTATATTTAACATATTAATATTGTATATTATAGTTATACCATAAATATGGTATGATAATATATGTTGATTATTTATTATCTATATATTTTAATATAAATACGTTATATAATATGTGTTTGCATATTAAATATGAGAATCTAATTGTCTTATATATATATATATATATATATATATATATATATATATATATATATATATATATATATATATATAAGTATTATGTATATATTTATTTAATATATTATATTCTTTCATCATAAAAATAAATTTTTGACATATAATATTTATAACTTTTATATATGTTTCAATATACATATGATATTAGTTATAGAAATCATATATATTTATACATATATTTATTTTAATAACAACTTATCTTGTATGTTAGTTTCTATATTTAATTCTAATGATTCAATAATATTTTTATTATTTCCAATACATACATTTATATTTATATTTATTTATTTACAAATAATTGTTCGTGAATCGTCGATAATAGTCGAAGGGTAATTGTCATCCCTGTAAATAGTTCAAAAATTCTGAGACTCAACATTACAGACTTTGCTTATCGTGTCGGAATCATATAAGGATTAAGTTTAAATTTGGTCGGAAATTTCCGGGTCGTCACATGGAGATAGTGCTTAGGTTTATGTGAACTAACCTTGCGCTAATTGTTTGTGTTGTGTTATCAATTATCAAGCGAGATAGATGTTGTACTAGCAAGTTAATGCGACGTGCTCGCGTAACAATGATTAGCTTCCATTAAATCGTGTCAAACAAGCGATGTATGACGATTGTTGAGCAAGATGGGGTAGTGTGGTGTATATGTATATACATATGTGTTAAGTCCTTTTGTTTCATTGCGTAATCTTTTCCGTTTTATAGTATGAAGACGAGAAATGGACCCGAGAACAATGAAGGGGGTACGAGCGAGGATGTCGAGTTTACGGCCAAGGTTGAGGTCATTATGCAAAGGCGTCATGCGGCCTCCCTAGAGGATGTTAAGAAGATGTTCTTGGATTCGATTGACGAACAAGTAGTCAATCTAGTCAAGGAACAAGTTAAGATTGTTCTTAAAGAGGAAAACGCTGGAAGGCGAGACTTCCACTATAAAAACTTCAAAGATGCTCAACCTCCCACCTTTGACGGTGAGCGAGACCCACTCAAGAATGCTCAATGGATCTCCGATATGGAGGGGGCCTTTCGTACTAGTGAGTGCCCTCTCGATAAAAAGACGAGGTTTGGTAGTAGCATGATGAGGGGTGATGCTAAGTTATGGTGGGACGCGAAAATCTGACTTTATGGCGAAGAACAAAGTACGAGTTTGATGTGGGACAAGTTTAAATAAGAATTTTTCAAGGAGTTAAGGACGAGTTACGTACTTTAAGGCAAGGGTCAATGGATTTGAACACTCTCAAGTCCACTTTCTTATCAAAGACCCAATTTTGCTCGGAGTATGACAGGAATGATCATATGTTGAAAAAGATTTCTACCGAACCTTGAATGATAACTATCAAGAAAGGATTAGTAGGAATTCGGCGAAGACTTTTGATGAATTGTTTGATATCGCTAAGGGTTTTGAGCCGCTTGCTCCAAGAAAGAGTGACTTCACCTTTGGCAAACGAAAATTTGAAGCTACTAGCCACTCGAAAAAGAAGAGCAAGAGTGTGACCGAGAGCGTCTGTAGTGTGAGAAAGGGGGCTTCTAAGGGCTTTGGACCCACGTGCTACAATTGTGGTCGACAATGGCACTTGGCTCGTGATTGTACGAACTCATCTTCCAAAAAAATCGTTTGTTTTAATTATAATAAAGAAGGGCACAAGAGGCCGGAGTGTCTCGATTTGCGCAACGATAATGTTAAGCGGCTAGAGAAGGCGGCAGGTACAGCTAGGGGTCGCAATTATTTGATGACCAATGAGGAAGCCAAGCAATCTAACGAAGTTGTCTCAGGTACTTTCATGGTTAATTCTAATCTGACAAGGATACTCTTTGATAGTGGTGCAAACTTGTCGTTTGTGTCACCAAAATTTGTGCCTAAACTTAAAAAACCGTTAGCTAAGTTAAGTTGTCGGATAGAAGTTGAAATAGCAGATGTGTGACGACCCGGAAATTTCCGACCAAATTAAAACTTAATCTTTATATGTTCCAACACAATAAGCAAAGCCTGTAATGTTGAGTCTCGAAATGTTTGAACTATTTATATAGATTCATTTAACCTGTGACTATTTTCGACGATTCACGAACAATTGTGTGTAAATAAATATGTAAATATATATACATGTATAAATATAAGAGTGCATATTAAGTTGTATTAATAAAATACAAAATAATCATTTGAATTGAAAATGTAAAATAATGTACAAGATAATTAAGATTAAAATTTATTTATGATTTAAACGAATTCTTATTTTTATTTATTATCATTTTTATGATATTATTTAGTTATTTTATTAGAATTATTATTAATATTATTAGGGTATTTACTATTAATATTTATTAAAAATAAAAATAGGGAATCCCGTTATGTTAGAAGTAACTATCAATTTTTTTTCTTTTTCTTCACATGAAAATAATTTACGTACTTCATGTCTCCAGTTTGTTACAAGTCTACTTCACAAATCAATTGGAAATCAATTTAACTATTAAATCATGTACCTAATCACTCTATATAAGTTACAAACTGCAATTTGAGTTGAAAACAAAGAAAACCCAGAAAATAAGCTCGACACTCGGTACATTCATATTTTTCACCATATTTTGATTTAGAACAAATTTTCAAAATGTAATAATGCAGTCATGTTAGGAATCGTCTATCTAAACTATCTGTAAGTTTTCAATCCTCAATTCTTTCTATTAATTTCTAATTTGAGAGTCAAAGTTTTGGTTTTCAAAGTCAACTAAGTGTTCTTGAATCAAATTCGAGTTTGTTTTGATATCTCCAGTTAATTCGATGATCCATAAAGATTATAGGAATGATTTACAACACAATTCATGTTGTAATCATAACCTATAACACTCTTAATTTAAAAATCAATTTTTGAGTTCTTGAGTTCTTTACAGTGATATACACTAACGTAAATTCGAAACAAATTTCAAAAACTAAAAATGTAGAGTTGTTAGGAATCATTTACTTAAACTTCTGCAAAATCTCAAGTTCCAATTCTTGATAATGAATTCGAATTTGCGAGTCAAAGTTAAATTGTCAAAAGTCAACTGTTTTGTTCTTGGAGAAATTAGAGCTTGTTTTGATGTTTTAAGTTCAATTGACGATTTCAATAGTTTTTAGGAATGATTTGAAACATGTTTCATGTTGTAAAGATTGTCCAAAACGAACTCAAAATTGAAAACAAAATTTTTTTTTCCTTGGCTACCAGCAAGCAGTAGGATTTTTTTTGTTTTTTTTTCTCATTTTTTTTATATCATGAACACATTTTTATTTTTTGTTTCATGTTTGTTTAGAAGTCCTAAAACCATTTTGATGATTGACTATTAAGAATGAAGTTGTTTGATTGTTTAGATTTTGGTGAAGAAGATGAAGTGGGTTGAAACATGTAATAGATAAGTATTTGGGTTTGTATTATAAATCAGAAAAACTGAAATGGAGGAATGGTTAAGGGTGTTGATGAGTGAACGAGAGGTCTCGGGTTCGAGCCCGGCTTGGTGCAATTTTTTTAAAACTGACTCCTAAGGTAGTTTTATACTTTTAAAAATTATTATTATTATTAATATTATTATTGTTATCCTTAGGTATTTCTACAATTATTAATTTTACAAAACAAAAGATATATATGTAAATATATTATTACATAAAATATACTAATATTACATAAAATTATGTTTCAACTAATATTATTGATATAACATTAATTAAATATCAAATAAGTATCATAATATATTATAAGAATAATTAATACATAACAAATATATAAACTTAATTGATTTATACTATAATGTGTTAATACTTGATATAGATTCGTGAATCCGAGGCCAACCCTGCATTGTTCAATGTCGTCATATGTATTTTTACTACAAAATACAGTATTGTGAGTTTCATTTACCTTTTTACCCTTTATATTTTTGGGCTGAGAATACATGCGCAACTTTTATAACTGTTTTACGAAATAGACACAAGTAATCGAAATTACGTTCTATGGTTGAATGATTGAAACTGAACATGCCCCTTTTTATTAAGTCTGGTAATCTAAGAATTAGGGAACAGACACCCTAATTGACGCGAACTCTAAAGATAGATCTATCGGGCCCAACAAGCCCCATCCAAAGTACCGGATGCTTTAGTACTTCGAAATTTATATCATGTCCGAAGGAGGATCCCGGAATGATGGGGATATTCTTATATGCATATTGTGAATGTCGGTTACCAGGTGTTCAATCCATATGAATGATATTTTTGTCTCTATGCATGGGACGTATGATTATGAGAAATGGAAGTATGAAATCTTGTGGTCTATTAAAATTATGAAATGATTCTTTATGATAAACTAATGAACTCACCAACCTTTTGGTTGACACTTTAAAGCATGTTTATTCTCAGGTACGAAAGAAATCTTCCGCTGTGCATTTGCTCATATTAGAGATATTACTTGGAGTCATTCATGACATATTTCAAAAGATGTTGCATTCGAGTCGTTGAGTTCATCAAGATTATTATTAAGTCAATTATATTTGGATATATTATGAAATGCTTTACATGCCTGTCAACTGTCGATGTAACGAAAGTTTGTCTTTTAAAAACGAATGCAATGTTTGTAAAATTTATCATATAGAGGTCAATTACCTCGCGATGTAATCAACTGTTGTGAATCGTTTGTAATTGATATGGACTTCGTCCAGATGGATTAGGACGGGTCTCGACAGTTGGTATCAGAGCGGTGGTCTTAGCGAACCAGGTCTTGCATTAGCGTGCCTAACTGATAGTCGTTAGGATGCATTAGTGAGTCTGGACTTCGACCGTGTCTGCATGTCAAAAGTTTTGCTTATCATTTTTATCGGAAAACATCTGCTTATCATCCGTAGGAAATTACCTACTCATTATTCTTAGTCTAGACACATTTTACTGCATTGACTGCATGAATAGTGTATAGACAAAATTCATATCTTAGCGTATCTGACAATTCATATCTTAGTGTATCTATTACTGTAGACCTTGCCTGATATCTCTCGTAAATTTCTCCTTAATTTAAGGGATCCTGGTACTATATATATCTATGCAAATTATGCATTGAGAATACCATCTAACTATCAATTGATGCCACTAAACTCTTCATACCAAAAATCTTTCCTGAGATCGTTTAAGATGGCCTCTACGAATCGACCAAGTTCCTCTGACTCCGAAGACAGCGTGACAGGAGCACACCAACCAATCAACTACCGTGATTACTGGAGAAAATGGGGATGGGTTCGCGACATACTCACCCTATGGAGAAAGGAAGAAGGTACTCCATATCATGAATCAAATCTACCACCTAACCTTGGAGTACTTGACCCGCTCACCGGCGAACCCGTTCGCAATACCGTTTATACCCTATTTGCAAGAATTTTTCGTCTTGAAACTACCATTAATGGAACTAGAGAAGATATCCGACCTCTACCTCACATTGATAAACAACTCGGGTTAGTAGAAGAAGTTAGAGAACTCCGAGCTCGAGTATTAACTTTAGAGAGCACGGTATACAATTTGCAATCATCAACAGTATCACCAACACCAGTAACATCAGCAGCCTTAGCACCAATGGCACCAGTACCACCAACAACCCAAGTTTCAACAATCCATGCCTCAACATCTCATTCTGTACCTCGAGTATAATTATCGTTCCACAAATCATTCTACATCATTTATCTTCGTTCGACATGACGATTATGTAAACTCTAATGTTTTAGAGATTATGTATCATAGTTCTAATCGTAAATCTGATGAGTTTAATATCACATTGACTCATTAAATCCATAATTACATCTGAAGAAAATATATATGTAAATATATTTTCATAAAGATTGTGATTAAAAATTCTTTCGTACAAACTGTTAATGGTAAAAATATTTTAACGGGTAGGTAATACCCGAGAAATATTTAAGATTTCACATTAATTTTAATAAGTTACATTGTACAGTCTTCGAATCTGATTCAACGGTCGATTACCATCCTACCTACATCTATCGATATACGAATCCGTTCACCACAGAATAACCATTTTCATTCAAATTCAATTTCATATTTGGATTTTTACTTACTAGAATCTAACAAGTGGCATAATGAAGAAATAATGGACACAATAAAAATTGATTAGAAACAGACTAATTAACAATATGGAATTTTGTTAAGAAACCATGCTAACTGTTCCAGCTAACTGTTCCTAGCTAACTGATTACATTCTATTTATCGCATTTTATTTATTGCAATTTAATTATCGCAATTTACATTCCCGCAATTTTATTTATTGTCATCTAATTTCTGTTATTTACTTTACGCACTTTAGTTATCGTTATTTAATTCCTGTTATTTATTTTACGCACTTTAAATATCGGGACACGTATACAAGGTTTTGACATATCATATCGATGCATCTATATATATTATTTGGAATCACCATAGACACTCTATATGCAGTAATGATCGAGTTCTCTATACAGGGTTGAGGTTGATTCTATAATAATATATATACTTTGAGTTGTGATCGAGTCTGAGACATGTACACGGGTCCCGATACGTATTAATTAATTCGGATATTATATATTAAGCTATATATGTATTATCGGACTGTTAATTGTGGACTATCAAATATGGACTGTCGACATTGGATAATTAAGATGAATTAAAATATTGATTATAACATATGAAACTAAACATATCTTCAAGTTTGCCACTTGATCTCATCTTAAACCTCATCTGTATCTTGATGATTACAATCTGCATTCAAACCTTTCATGATTCTTGAAAACACCTCAATCGATAGGATGAATCAACCGCACTTCATCTACGGAAGGAAAGGTTTATGCATATAGTTATGCATCTGAGAAACTCTCGGCAACTGAGTAAAAGTTTAACACGTAGCCGCATCAGATCCTTTGGCATTTATTAGCAAAAATAACTTTGCGATCCCTTTTCAAAGTAGCCAATTTTGTCACAGCTCCAGCAAGTCAACTTCGACTTTTCATTCAAAGTAGCCTTACTATAATCCTGATATATACAATTACCCTTTTTGTAACGGAGAATTCTTTTATATTCCACCATATTACCAGAAGACGTACCAGCAGCCTCGTTGTTTTTTTTGGCTTAAATCTCTCTGACAAATCATTATATTTATTCATTGAAACCCTATCATATACTCATCCGCATCTTGTAACGAGAACTGCCATACCAATTACCGAGAATCAGCAAATTTATATTTTGAGTCTCGCAACGTTTCCACATCAACAGTTATATGTATCCATATAACATTTATCTCTTAGAACTATGATCTTCCATTCTGAAATTCAGAAAAGCACCCAGTCTGTGAATTAATGCTCTAAATTTTGAAAAGTTGAATGAAGCAACAAAAACTATGGATGATTTTAACAGTTAAAAGTTTGATAAAAAAAAAAGATACGTTGGAAAAGCTCAAAAGGAAGTTTGGTACTGAAAAATGAATTGAGCAAACCATGAAGGAGACTCTGAGCAAATCACAAGGACTAAACTTGTACATAAAGAACCCTGGTGATTCTGTTTCTGATGAAGTCTTTAGTGAATATCTTGCTCCTTATTTATTCTAAATCCTTGAGAATGGATTTTCTTCATCAACATTCGATCTCAGAAATTCTGAAAATATCATCATAAATATCTTTGATATTTCCGAGAATATTTTCATAACAATTCTTATCTGAAATCATTAATCTCTTCGTGCTATCAGTGTTACATCATATAGAAACTGTTAGTTTCTATATTCTGTAAACTTTTGAGCTTGAAATATGAATGTTATTGAAGTAATGTTGGGAACTGATGCATGAGTTAGTATAATATAATGACACTTGATCAACGTGATTATATTACAGTAAGTCATGCTGAGTTTCTAATGGAACGTGATAATTCACAGATCATAACGTCATCATGTGCCATGTTACACGACTCTTACATTCTACCCAATCTCCAAGTATATCAAGAACATATATTCTTAATAGTTCTATCTTTTCAGATATTCTAGTAATTTGAAAAATCAAGATCGTGCCATTACGATTTCCTTCTAGAACATTAACTATGTTCATTTCAAAATCCATATCTACGAATTCCGGACCATTATTCGCTTGACTTGAAGTCGGGAAGAGGAGACGAAAGTATGTAACTCTTGAATATAAAGAAAATATAAAGCTCGACAACAACACATAAATTACAAACCGTGCATATCAATACGTATTGCCACGTAAAGGTACGGGAAAATTAAAAACACTATAACCCCAAGATAATAGTAGAAGTAAATATAATCCTCCGGTGGTAGATGAAAGAGAAGAATGACAGATATGAAAGTTAAGAGTATATCAAGGATCAGAACTGGATGGAGCATATTAATGAATGCTTTAAAAATATGAATTAGGGGAGAAAGAATGGAAGGTGTGAGCTGTGAAAATAAGGAAACGAAGGGAGTGGATTTATAGTAAAATATCTGACAGAGCAATCGAAACAGATTATTGCATTTAATCAAAGAAGATCTGATTTCCTATATCGCCGAAGAACCAAATCTTATTACGAAGATTTTCTTTAAATCCCATGAATTTCGGAAATCAATCATAACTACGTCATCAGTTCCCTCTCTTGCGATAGCTTCGATTATACTCTTCGCGTAATCAATTTTTTTTACCTATATTACTCACTGATGATAAAACTCTAATTTCTAGCTCAGATACGTCATGAAAACATACTTATTGTCAGCCATGACCATTCCACTCAAATTTCGGGACGAAATTTCTTTAACGGGTAGGTACTGTGACGACCCGGAAATTTCCGACCAAATTAAAACTTAATCTTTATATGTTCCAACACAATAAGCAAAGCCTGTAATGTTGAGTCTCGAAATGTTTGAACTATTTATATAGATTCATTTAACCTGTGACTATTTTTGACGATTCACGAACAATTGTGTGTAAATAAATATGTAAATATATATACATGTATAAATATAAGAGTGCATATTAAGTTGTATTAATAAAATATAAAATAATCATTTGAATTGAAAATGTAAAATAATGTACAAGATAATTAAGATTAAAATTTATTTATGATTTAAACGAATTCTTATTTTTATTTATTATCATTTTTATGATATTATTTAGTTATTTTATTAGAATTATTATTAATATTATTAGGGTATTTACAATTAATATTTATTAAAAATAAAAATAGGGAATCCCATTATGTTAGAAGTAACTATCAATTTTTTTTCTTTTTCTTCACATGAAAATAATTTACGTACTTCATGTCTCCAGTTTGTTACAAGTCTACTTCACAAATCAATTGGAAATCAATTTAACTGTTAAATCATGTACCTAATCACTCTATATAAGTTACAAACTGCAATTTGAGTTGAAAACAAAGAAAACCCAGAAAATAAGCTCGACACTCGGTACATTCATCTTTTTCACCATATTTTGATTTAGAACAAATTTTCAAAATGTAATAATGCAGTCATGTTAGGAATCGTCTATCTAAACTATCTGTAAGTTTTCAATCCTCAATTCTTTCTATTAATTTCTAATTTGAGAGTCAAAGTTTTGGTTTTCAAAGTCAACTAAGTGTTCTTGAATCAAATTCGAGTTTGTTTTAATATCTCCAGTTTATTCGATGATCCATAAAGATTATAGGAATGATTTACAACACAATTCATGTTGTAATCATAACCTATAACACTCTTAATTTAAAAATCAATTTTTGAGTTCTTGAGTTCTTCACAGTGATATACACTAACGTGAATTAGAAACAAATTTCAAAAACTAAAAATGTAGAGTTGTTAGGAATCATTTACTTAAACTTCCTGCAAAATCTCAAGTTCCAATTCTTGATAACGAATTCGAATTTGCAAGTCAAAGTTAAATTGTCAAAAGTCAACTGTTTTGTTCTTGGAGAAATTAGAGCTTGTTTTGATGTTTTAAGTTCAATTGACGATTTCAATAGTTTTTAGGAATGATTTGAAACATGTTTCATGTTGTAAAGATTGTCCAAAACGAACTCAAAATTGAAAACAAATTTTTTTTCTTGGCTACCAGCAAGCAGTAGGATTTTTTTGTTTTTTTCTCATTTTTTTTATATCATGAACACATTTTTATTTTTTGTTTCATGTTTGTTTAGAAGTCCTAAAACCATTTTGATGATTGACTATTAAGAATGAAGTTGTTTGATTGTTTAGATTTTGGTGAAGAAGATGAAGTGGGTTGAAACATGTAATAGATAAGTATTTGGGTTTGTATTATAAATCAGAAAAACTGAAATGGAGGAATGGTTAAGGGTGTTGATGAGTGAACGAGAGGTCTCGGGTTCGAGCCCGGCTTGGTGCAATTTTTTTAAAACTGACTCCTAAGGTAGTTTTATACTTTTAAAAATTATTATTATTATTATTAATATTATTATTGTTATCCTTAGGTATTTCTATAATTATTAATTTTACAAAACAAAAGATATATATGTAAATATATTATTACATAAAATATACTAATATTACATAAAATTATGTTTCAACTAATATTATTGATATAACATTAATTAAATATCAAATAAGTATCATAATATATTATAAGAATAATTAATACATAACAAATATATAAACTTAATTGATTTATACTATAATGTGTTAATACTTGATATAGGTTCGTGAATCCGAGGCCAACCCTGCATTGTTCAATGTCGTCATATGTATTTTTACTACAAAATACAGTATTGTGAGTTTCATTTACCTTTTTACCCTTTATATTTTTGGGCTGAGAATACATGCGCAACTTTTATAACTGTTTTACGAAATAGACACAAGTAATCGAAATTACGTTCTATGGTTGAATGATCGAAACTGAACATGCCCCTTTTTATTAAGTCTGGTAATCTAAGAATTAGGGAACAGACACCCTAATTGACGCGAACTCTAAAGATAGATCTATCGGGCCCAACAAGCCACATCCAAAGTACCGGATGCTTTAGTACTTCGAAATTTATATCATGTCCGAAGGAGGATCCCGGAATGATGGGGATATTCTTATATGCATATTGTGAATGTCGGTTACCAGGTGTTCAATCCATATGAATGATATTTTTGTCTCTATGCATGGGACGTATGATTATGAGAAATGGAAGTGTGAAATCTTGTGGTCTATTAAAATTATGAAATGATTCTTTATGATAAACTAATGAACTCACCAACCTTTTGGTTGACACTTTAAAGCATGTTTATTCTCAGGTACGAAAGAAATCTTCCACTGTGCATTTGCTCATATTAGAGATATTACTTGGAGTCATTCATGACATATTTCAAAAGATGTTGCATTCGAGTCGTTGAGTTCATCAAGATTATTATTAAGTCAATTATATTTGGATATATTATGAAATGCTTTACATGCCTGTCAACTGTCGATGTAACAAAAGTTTGTCTTTTAAAAATGAATGCAATGTTTGTAAAATTTATCATATAGAGGTCAATTACCTCGCGATGTAATCAACTGTTGTGAATCATTTGTAATCGATATGGACTTCGTCCGGATGGATTAGGATGGGTCTCTACAGGATGGCAAGACGGTGCTAGTGGTTGATGTGTGTAAAAATTGTGATGTTGTGTTTGGTGCCGAAAACTTTAAAATTGATCTCGTTCCGATGACTTTGGGTGATTTTGATATCGTGGTTGGTATGGATTGGTTCGATCATAATAGAGCCGATATTGCATGCCATGAAAAATTTATTCGTGTGAAAACCCCAAGTGGGGGAGAGTTAATTATTCATGGCGATAAGCGAAGGAGACTTGTGCCGATATGCACTTTTGCACGGACACGTCGTTTCCTTGTTAGTGGTGGCATGGCTTTTCTTGCCCATGTTGTTGATACTCGTGATGAGCCACCACCCATTCGTGAAATTCTGGTGGTTAATGAATTTGAAGACGTTTTTCCGGATGAGTTACCGGGTGTTCTGGCGGAAAGAAAAGTTGAATTTCGCATTGAGTTGGTTCCGGGGGCTACCCCCATTGCTAAAACTCCTTATCGTTTAGCGCCGACGAAAATGCAAGAGTTGTTAAATCAAACCCAAGAGTTACTTGAAAAGGGTTTTATTCGACCGAGTGCTTCGCCATGGGGCGCTCCGGTTTTATTCGTGAAGAAGAAGGATGGTAGTATGTGAATGTGCATTGATTATCTGGAGTTGAACAAAGTGACAATCAAGAATCGTTATCCATTGCCTAGGATTGACGATTTGTTTAACCAACTCCAAGGTGCAACATATTTTTCTAAAATCGACCTACGGTCCGGCTATCACCAAATGCGGGTCCGTAAGGAAGATATCGAGAAAACATCTTTTCGAACGCGTTATGGGCATTTTGAATTCGTAGTTATGCCTTTTGGTCTTACGAATGCACCGGCGGCATTCATGGATCTTATGAACCGAGTGTGCCAACCTATGTTGGACAAGTCGGTAATTGTGTTCATTGACGATATACTTGTCTATTCGAAGAGTATGAAGGAACATGAACATCATTTGTGGTGTGTGTTAAAGATGTTGCGGAAGGAGAAGTTGTATGCTAAGTTCTCCAAATGTGAATTTTGGCTAAGGGAAGTTCAATTCCTTGGCCACATTGTGAACAAAGATGGTATTCAAGTAGATCCGGGGAAAATAGAGACGGTGAAGAGTTGGGGACGACCGACTACGCCTACGGAAATCCGAAGTTTTCTCTGATTGGCCGGTTATTATCGTCGGTTTATCCAAGACTTTTCTAAGATCGCTTCTTCATTGACGAAATTGACGAGGAAGAACGCGAGATTTAATTGGGAAAACGAGCAAGAAATTGCTTTTCAAATGTTAAAAGAGAAATTGTGTCAAGCTCCAGTGTTAGTGTTGCTGGAAGGTGTGGAAGACATGACGGTTTATTGTGATGCTTCTCTAAATGGGCTCGGGTGTGTTCTAATGCAAAGGGGTAAAGTCATCGCGTATGCCTCTCGACAATTAAAGGAACACAAAACGAGATATCTGACTCACGATCTTGAGTTGGCGGCGGTTGTTCATGCGTTGAAAATTTAGCGCCACTACTTGTATGGTGTCAAGTGTACGATTTATTCGGATCATAAGAGTTTGAAACATCTCTTTAACCAACGAGATTTGAATTATCGCCAACGTAGGTGGATGGATGTGGTAAAAGATTATGATTGTGAAATAGTTTATCATCCGGGCAAGGCGAATGTGGTAGCGGATGCGTTAAGTCGAAAGAGTCATCACCCGGCGTTACGATTGGGATTGTTACGTATGATTATTACTAACGATTTTCTTGTAAAGCTTGGCGAGACTCAAATCGAAGCTTTTGATAACAATAAGCATGAGGAACGAATCGTGGGACAAACGGAGTTTATTACCTTAGGTCTGCATGGTTTGTTATCTTTTCAAGGAAGGCTGTGGGTGCCTAAAATGGGTGATCATCGATGAGTGCTACTTGATGAAGCACATAAGTCAAAGTATTCTATTCATCCAGTCGCGACGAAAATGTATCTTGATTTAAGGAAAGAGTATTGGTGGCCGGGTATGAAACGTGATGTTGTTAAGTATGTTGAACAATGCGTCACGTGTTTGCAAGTGAAAGCCAAACACCAAAAGCCGTATGGTAAGTTACAATCGTTAGAAATCCCGACGTGGAAATGAGAGCACATTACCATGGATTTCATTACAAAATTACCAAAGACGGCGAGAACCCAATTTGATTCGATTTGGGTGATAGTTGATCGATTGACGAAAAGTGCCTTGTTTCTTCCCATTCGGGAAGCGATATCGTCGGAGACCTTGGCAAAGTTGTTCATCAAGGAAGTGATATTGAGACACGGGGTTCCTATATCTGTTATTTTGGATCGAGATACCCGTTTTACATCTCGGTTTTGGGAAAAGTTTCATGAAGATATGGGTACACAATTGAAATTGAGCACGGCGTATCATCCTCAAACTGACGGTCAAACCGAACGTACGAATCAAACTTTGGAGGATATGTTACGGGAGTGTATTATTGATTTCGGTGGTAGTTGGGATGAGCACTTACCTTTGGTGGAATTCTCGTACAATAATAGTTATCATACTAGTATCGGGATGCCACCTTACGAGATGCTCTATGGGCGTAGATGTCGAACCCTGATTTGTTGGGGTGAAGTGGGCCAAAGAGAAATCGGGAGTACCGATTTGGTTTTAGAGACGAATAGCAAGATTGGGATGATTCGGACTCATTGGAAAAAGGCGCAAGATAGACAAAAGTAGTATGCCGATAAACGTAGGCGATTGATCGAATTCCAAGGAGGTGACATGGTGATGCTTAAGGTTTCGCCATGGAAAGGTGTTATTCGGTTTCGAAAATGGGAAAAGTTAGCTCCTCAGTTTATTGGTCCTTTTAAAATTTTAGCTCATGTTGGTGAAGTCGCGTATCGTTTGGAATTACCCGAAGAGCTTGCGGGGATCCATAATACATTTCATGTTTCCCATCTCCGTAAGTGTCTTGCGGATGATTCATCTTGGGTACCTTTAGACGAGATTGAGCTAAACAATAAG
This sequence comes from Rutidosis leptorrhynchoides, assembly GCF_046630445.1. NCBI lineage: Eukaryota > Viridiplantae > Streptophyta > Magnoliopsida > Asterales > Asteraceae > Rutidosis > Rutidosis leptorrhynchoides. Next base: position 47,372,117 of record NC_092338.1, read on the forward strand.
TTAGAGTATATTGAGGAGCCGATTGCTATACTCGATGAGAAGGTCAAAAAGTTGAGAAATAAAGAGGTGAGAACTTTTAAAGTTCAATGGCGTCGTAGTAAAGGTTCCGAGTTTACTTGGGAGCCCGAAGAGTTCGTATTGGTTTACCTTCTCTCTTGTCATGCGGCTTGGATCGCGAGGACGCGCTCCGATTCAAGTGGGGGAGAGTTGTAAGACCCTAATATTTATTAAACAGAGACGTATATAGAGCACATGAAGTGTGGGTGACCTTTTGTATTTAAATAGAGGTCAGAGAGTGATCTGAGCTTGGTGCGCTCAGCGCACATATAGGGGTGCGCGTGGCGCACTCTTCACTGTAGCCGAATTCTGTTCTTTTAATCAGATATTTTGAAGGGCTTTTTGGTAATTTCACTCGTGGAAGAGTTTAAGGCCAGTAGGTCAGATCTTGGGGTGTCATTCACTCCATTTCCAACAACCTTATCCTATCCACTTCAATTTTAGAGAGAGAGAGAGAGTGAGATTCTTGTGTGAGAAAACTCAAGCAAAGGAAGAAGGAGCTAGTTTTGAGTCTTAGCTCGAGTTATAAAGTTGTTCATCTCCTCTCTAGCTACGTTTTGGTTGTAGTGGTATGTTCAAACTTGGATTTCCTTACTTTGATTTATGTATGGGTTAGGGTTTGGGTAAATGAAGAACATAAAACCCATATTTGGTGATTTTGGGTGTTCTTGGGTAAGATCGAGTCATGAGGACTCAAGAATTGCTAACCTAGGGTTTTGAAATGATAAATGAGTTTATGAGTCATAATTGGTTAGTTAATTACTAGCACACCTAGTTAATAAAATGAATGGTTATTATGTGGGTTAGTGGATGACCCGAAATGGGTGTGTTGACTTTAAAATGGTCAAAAGAGTAACGATTGACCTAGTGGGGAAAGAAGGGTATGAAATACCCTAAATGTGTATTAGTTAGTGTGTTGGACCTTAAGCACTAGCTTTTAGTGGTTAATGATGGTCTTGACCTTAAATGGGCGGTTTTGGTGAAAATGGGGCATTTAATGCATTTAAGTCATTAAATGCACATGAGTGAATTGTTGGTATTTAGTCCAACTAGTTTGTGTGTTGATTGAATTACTTATTATATTAGGTACTTTGCTTTGAAGCTTGCGGAAGTATAAAACCATCACCAAATCGTTAAGGTGAGTGGAATGATTATATGCGTATGTATATAATGTATTTATTTGTATGCTATGGTATGAACCAAAGAGCTGGTAATGCCATAGTATGTGCGATTGTGCTATGATGTGAACCAAAGAGCCGGTAGCATCATAGTACGTGTGTTGTAGTGTGAACCAAAGAGCCGGTAGCACTACGACACGAGTTGTTAGAGTGTGAACCAAAGAGCCGGTAGCACTTTAACACGAGTATGACTCGGGTTGTGATATGAACCAAAGAGCCGGTAGCATCATAACCGATGCGTATGGTGTGAACCAAAGAGCTGGTAGCACCATGACGCGAGAATGGTTAACCATGGTTGTGTATTATTTTGTAGCATATTGTATTATGTCGATTATATGTTATTGATTACGCTAGTTGCGGTTTGTTGGAGAGTATTAGCTTTGTACATGAGATGGTATGCTAATTGTATTGCTAGCGTGTATGCGGTATATGTGTAAGTGATTGCAAGTAGGTATATTATATATATATATATATATATATATATGGGTATAATTATTGCATTCATTAAGCTTTGCTTACCCTCTCGTTGTTTATCTTTTTATAGGCTCCAGCGGAGACAAGGTGTGACGATTGCTCCAAATCCATATGGACTAACACGTCATTCATTGATTTCATTACGAGGTATTTGACCTCTATATGATACATTTTGTAAACATTACATTCTTTTGAAAAGGCACACCATAAATGTATATTTAAATCAAAGGTTTTCGACATCTGATGATTTCTACATATAGACAATCACCGTATATAATAGTTTACAATAGTGCTTTCGTTGACAATGCAGTCAAAATAAGGTACATGGTGATGAATTGGTGAATGCAACGTTTTCTTGAAAAATATGCCATGTAAGACTCCATGCACATAGCTTGTATATCATATAAGCAAACAGCGGAAGACTTTTAGGGATCCTGAGAATAAACATGCTAACAAGTGTCAACACAAAGGTTGGTGAGTTCATAGTTTTAGTATTTCGCATAATCTGTATATAAAAATGGATCACAAGATTTCAGTTGTTTCAACCAGAAACGTTTATCAAAATGTTCTACAAGAATGAGCACCCTGGTAACCAAGCCTTAACGTCTATAATAAGTACCCCTCGTTTAACATGCAACCAACATGTACAATACACGCAATCCAACGTGTACTAACTTCAAATAACATACGTCTGTTTTATAGTTCAGGCTAGAGTTTCTTTCTATACCTGGAACATACGGGGATGTCAAACCCTATGGATCCATATATCTCTATTCGTGCTCATCGGTTCTTATAACCGACAGTTACTAGTTACCAAAGCTAAGGGATTTTCGGTTCAAACTCGGTGTAGAATTTAGTATGTACTTGTATCCATTGCGTTTAAAATAAAATGCATGTATTCTCAGCTCAAAAATATATATTGCAAAAGCAATTAAAAAGGGATCAATGAAACTCACGCATATAAATCTAGTATTTTCAGTATTTATAAACAGTCGCATGTATTCTCAGCCCAAAAATATATTGAGTAAAAGGGATCATATGAAACTCACCTTAGCAGCATATAAAGTTGTTCATCGTAATGTGATCGAAACTCAGAATATCAAATAATCGTAGATCTCAACGTATCAATATTGAGATTCAATATTGTAGGGAAAGTACGTAGACGCAACGAAGATGATAAACACTAGTTTGACTCACGAGCAATACCCTCGAACAATACCCATAACCTCCTTAGTAATAACCCATAGTTTCCTTAGCTTTGACTCATTTGAAAACTTGATTTGAAATAACCCGAACCTACTCACGTCGTAATATTTTATGTATAATATTATTACTAATAATATCAATACTAAAATAATAAGATTAATAATAATATTAATCTTAATAATAATAATAATAATAATAATAATAATAATAATAATAATAATAATAATAATAATAATAATAATAATAATAATAATAAATAATATATATTTATGTATAACAGAGAGAGATTGAGAGAAAGTGGGTAAAGAGTTCGGCAGAAACCTGGGCTATTTATAGAATAATTCCTGATTCTGACCCACATGCGATCGCATGGGTTTTGTGCCTATTTTCCATGCGATCGCATGGCCCTCTGATCCAGCTCACAAACTTTTGTTTTCTTGTTTGTCGACATAATATTTAATTATATATATAATATATATAATTTATATAATTAATTATATATTATATTAAATTCATGTGCATAGTTGACTTGTAATTTTTGTTCCGATAAGTCGTACGTCATCACGCGACTTATGTTCCGGTTCCGGTTTTTCGAGTGTCCCTTCGTACACTGAGAAAACTTGTATTTTACATTTCGTGACACGTATTTTTGTCAAAATATAGCCTTAAATTATCCTTAAACTATATCACTCGAAATATATCTTAAACTCTCGAGTGTTTTGGTCATTTACTTCTATAAATCAATGGCTCGTTATCTAACGAAGTATTTTTAATAATATTGTTTTTAAATCAAAACGTTTTGTAACCAAATTAATATTTATAAACACGTTTTAAATATACGTCACAAGTTATTCATATATCCAATTCCAACAGTTAATATTCCTTATTTTTGTATCGTCTAGATTACGTTATTTAAACAAACACTTTACCATATTTTCCGAATATCGTTAAGAATGAACGATTTCTCAAATCAGCGTGAACCTCACAACAGAGACCCGTAACAACATCGTAATCATTAAAAGACTTAGTAAATATCTTTTAATTCAATCGTTTGGCATAATCTTTTAACTCCGTAGTTAAATATATCAATCAGATAATCAAACCAATAAGGTTAATGCACAGTATCATTTTCATAACACTTTGTTACGTTTCCAAGTTATAGTATGTATATCTAATTACATATAATTGTTCGCGAATCGTTGAGAACAATCGAAAGGTATTTGAATAGTTTAAAATTTTGAGATTCAAATTCATAGACTTTGCTTATCGTGTCAGAAACGTTAAAGATTAAGTTTAAATTTGGTCAGAAATTTCCGGGTCATCACACAAGGGTAAGGGCATTCGTATGGATTAGAGATCCCGATTTGTTTGTAGGGGACGCTTTTGGATGTTATAGCTTTTGGAGTTTGACCGAGATTTGGGTAGTTTAACCCCAAACACCATGCTCATAGTGTCGTTTGGAATTTAAACTCTTATGGTCGAACTTATATGTTTTGAACGAAACTCGTAAAACGGCCGATGTGGGCCACGTTTAGTAAAACTCATTTTATGATTGAATCGTATGAGTTTTTCATATTAGAACATGTTGTGAAAAGCGTTCCGTCTAAAAATTTCGGGAAGTGGGAGATCTTTTTACGGAAAATGGAAAAAGTGGACAGCGGGCTGCCAAGCCTTGTGCGCGCCGCGCATAGGTGGGGCTGCGCGCCGCGCACCCCATCTGGACAGCCCTGTTCAAAAATTTTTTTTTATTCCGCATTTTTGGTTGGTTGACGGGTTGGGTTGTTACACAAATTCCGACGATTCACGAACGATTATAACTTGAAATAAATATGTGTGTGTGTGTGTGTGTGTATTATAACTTGAAAACATTAGCAAAGTAGTAAATGTATAATACTTTACATTGAACGTATTTATTTCAATATATGTTTAATATATTTATCGACGGAATTAAAAGATAATATCAAACGATTTAATTAACGGATATTTTATTAGCATTTATCAATTCCATAAGTATTGTGATATTATTATAAGTCTCTATTGTAAGGTCCACGTTGATTTGGGAAATCTTTCCTTTTTAACAATATTCGGAATAAATGATAAGTAATCTACAATTGAGAACAAAGTGTCAAATAACGAGATTTAGACAAAAGTTAGTGGAGAACTAAATTTCATAATATTTGTTTCATTTAGTTTCAAACGTGCAAAAACGTTTTTCGATATAATAGAATTTGATTATTAAAATGTTTTTATTTAAATAACGTAATTTGAATATATACGATAAGTTGGAATATTAATTGTTAAGAATTAAATATATTAATAACTTGCAACGTGTATTTAAAACGTGTTTAGGTATATTACAGTTTTAAGTTATTTAGAAAACAATTATAGGATTCGTTTATTGATTCGATTGATATTTAAATAAGAACGTTTGAGAAGTTAAAAGATGGCACATAAATTGAATTATATCAATTTAAGTTTTTAAGTGGAAACGTTATGTGTTATAATAATTTTTATTATTTAAACGATTTTAAATTATATATAATGAACTTTGAGATATAATTAGTTTTGAAAAATTAAATATTATATTATTAAATAAATATTTCAAGTATATATATAATATATACAAATTTATATTTCTAAATGAAAATATATATATATATTTTACAATATAATATAATAAAATATAATATTAATTTAGTTATAAAACGTTTGATTTAAAATAATACTATTATATAAATAACTAGACTATGATTTAAAGAAGCAAATGACCAAAACAATCATATGTATAAGTTACATTTTAAATAATATAAATTATTGACGAATTAAGTCTAATTATTGATAAAGGTACATGTCGCGAAATGTAAAGTACAAGTTTTCTAAGCGTACGAAACGACGTTCGAAAAACCGGAACCAGGACATAAGTCGAGCGTCAACGTACAAGTCAATGGAACTAAAATTACAAGTCATCTATGCACGAGAATAAAATATAATATTTAAATAATTATAAGAATTAAATATATTATTTATTTAAAACGTGTGTCGGCACTCTAAATTGTGGAATATGAACTGGATATGTGGCTCATGCGATCGCATGAGACCACCCTCACATTCTAATGCAATCGCATAAGGAGTAGGTGAGCTCAACATCTTTATAAATTGAACGAATTTCAGTTTCTCTAGTTCATTCTCATCATATGCTTCGTATAGATAAATATATTTATATTATTAATATTATTATTATTAATATTAAGATTATTAATATTAATTTTATTATTATGAGTATTAGTATTATTAAGTAGTAGTATTATTAGTATTATTATACATAAAATACTACGACGAGGTTTTGCGCGAGTGTTTCTCAAAACGGGTTTTCAAGTGAGTTAAAGCTAAGGAAATTATGGGTTATGGCTATGGAGATTATGGGTATTGTTCGGGGGTATTGTTCGTGAGGCCAACCTAGCGTTTATCATTTCCGTTGCGTTTGCGTACTTTCCTGCAATATTGAATCACAATATTGATATGTGAGTTTATAGATACCTTTTTAAATGCTTTAAATATTTTTGGGCTGAGAATACATGCACTTTATTTTATACGCAATGGACACAAGTACATACTTAATTCTACACTGAGTTTGAACCGAAAATCCCTTAGCTTTGGTAACTAGTAGCTGCCGGTTATAAGAACTGGTGGGCGCGAATAGTTGTATATGGATCCATAGGGCTTGACATCCCCGTTTTAACAACCCATCCTACTCCATCTGGACGAATACATTACATTTGGTTACATCGCGAGGTACTTAACCTGTACATGATACATTTTACAAATATTGCATTCGTTTTTAAAAGACAAACTTTTATTTCATCGAAAGTTGACGGCATGCATAACATTTCATAATATATCCAACTATAATTGACTTAATAATAATCTTGATGAACTCAACGACTCGAATGCAACGTCTTTTGAAATATGTCATGAATGACTCCAAGTAATATCTCTAAATAAGCAAATGCGCAGCGGAAGATTTCTTTCATACCTGAGAATAAACATGCTTTCAAGTGTCGACCAAAAGGTTGGTAAGTTCATTAGTTTATCATAAACATTCATTTCCATCATTGAAGTCGAACAAGTGCAGGGTTGGCCTCGGATTCACGAACCTATATCATTTATATATATATTAACACATATAATTGAAGTCGAATAAATTTATATAACATTAGTGATATAATTGTTATATTTAATAATTTATAGGTTTTATTAATTAATTAAGTACATTTATTTTATATATACATTAAATAAATAATTATTTTTTTATTATAACATATTAATATATTTATGTTATATGTATTAATTATATTTTTATGTAACTAATATTTATTTGGTAAAATTACTACTAATAATAAAAGGTTGTATTTTTATAATAATAGTAGTAATAATAATAGTAACTATAATATCTATAATAATAATACTAATAATAAAAATGATACTAATACTAATGAAAATAATAAAAATTTGTATTGTTTTCAAAATAATAATAATAATAATAATAATAATAATAATAATAATAATAGTCGTAATCATAATAATAATTATATTACCTATGTTAATAATAATAATATTAATAATACTCCTAATACTTAATGATAATACTTAGTAATAACAATAATGATAATAATATTTAACTATGTTAATGATGGTAACAATAATAATTAACTTATTCCTAATAACAATGATTAATAATAATAATAATAATAATAATAATAATAATAATAATAATAATAATAATAATAATAATAATAATCCTAATAATATCAATAATAATAATAATCGTAATAATATCAATAATAATAATAATCATATTAATAAAAGTAGTAATAATAATAATACTAATAATAATAAAAATGTACAACCTTTGAAGAAAGGAGCTTTAAAAATAAAATGCCACCGCTCGGGCTCGAACTTGCGACCTTCCGCTCACTCAAACACCCTTAAACATCCATCTGCGTCTGCTTTTCTGACTATATTTCGTTTTCAAATGTACTTAACCCCATTTATAAGATCAAGCCCAATAGAATAGCATGGATCTCGGTCCAAAAATAGAAGCAGGCCCAAACAGCCAAAAACCTATTTTGTAATTCGATTAAGTCATGTACGGCCCAACTACAATTTCGCGGCCCAATTATAAAAACCAAGATACAAGTCCATCGATTTAGCTAGATCATTTTGGCCAAATAAAAACGTTTAAAGAATTTGATCATAACAGGCCATGTCGACATTAAATAACTCGCAAGTTGCACAAGTGGTGTAACTAGTTTTTGAATTGTCGACCACCATATATAAAAAAAAAATGTCACGCAATCTCACTTTGAATTATATCCCATTTTTGTAAATTGCATATACCAACTATAGCGGCTGTGGGTACAGATCTATATATATATGGAGGTTAAGTTATAACAAGGATACAAATTGCTGTGAAGGTCATTGGAAAGCTTTGTTCGTATCGAAAACAAAATAAGCGAGAGTTTGGGTTTTAAAGTGACTATAGGGTGATGGTGATTCATGAAGTTTAACGCGTTCAAGGTGGAAGGTGGGTGGTGAAGATGGTGTTATGGTGGTAATTATGGCGGTAACGGTGGTGGTTGCATGATCACACAAAAAAAATAAAGGTTTGTATGATTGGGTTTCTTATATGCATGTGTATGTATTTATATATATATGGAGAGAAAGTGATTCCAGAGTGTTGGTGTTTGTGGTGGTTGAATAAAAAAAATGAAGGTGATGATCGGGTTGTAATGATTCTCCGGTGGTGGTGAATGTCTGGGGTGTTCGGTTATGTTTAATGATAAACAATTGATGGTGGTTTCCAATATTGAAGGTGGGTTTACGAATGTTGAAACAGGAACAGATCAAAAGCAGCTGTAGCAACAAGAGGTGATGATATGGGTTATGATGGTGGTAACTCGCGAATGTGGTGAAAGGTGGTGGTATGGTGGTTAGTGGTGGTTATATCGAGCTATAAAAATAGAAGCCATTATGGTAGTGAAAGGTGTTGAATTAATGGGATGATGTCAGGTGCTTGATGGTGATGGGCCGAATAGAAACAGAATAAGATCGAGCAAGGTGGTTGAAGTGATGGAGGTGGTTTAGTGGCAGCCGAAGGTGTTGGTGGTTCAAGGCTGATCAAGAACAGCAAGATAGTAGTCGCAGTAGGCTGTTGGAAGGTGATGTATGATTATGAAATGTTTTTCATATATGTGTATGTGTATAATATATATTGTGACGATCGCTCCAAATCTATATGGACGAACACGTCATTCATTGATTTCATTGCGAGGTATTTGACCTCTATATGATACATTTTGTAAACATTGCATTCTTTTGAAAAGGCATACCATAAATGAATATTTAAATCAAAGGTTTTCGACATCTGATGATTTCTACATATAGACAATCACCGTATATAATAGTTTACAATAGTACTTCCGTTGACAATGCAGTCAAAATAAGGTACATTATGATGAATTGGTGAATGCAATGTTTTCTTGAAAAATATGCCATATAAGACTCCATGCACATAGCTTGTCTATCATATAAGCAAACAGCGGAAGACTTCTAGGGAACCTGAGAATAAACATGCTAACAAGTGTCAACACAAAGGTTGGTGAGTTCATAGTTTGTATGTTTCGCATAATCTGTATATAAAGATGGATCACAAGATTTCAGTTGTTTCATCCAGAAACGTTTATCAAAATATTCTACGAAATTCAGCACCCTGGTAACTAAACTTAACGTATATATAATTTGTACCCTTTGTATAATCATCTTAATAATACACGCAAACCAACATGTACGCTTCTCAAATAGCATACGTCCGTTAAAAGGCTAGTGCTCTAGCTCGGACGGGAATATCAAGCCCTATGGATCCATATACTACTACTCGTGCCCACTAGTTCTTATAACCGGCAGTTACTAGTTACCAAAGCTAAGGGATTTTCGGTTCAAACTCAGTGTAGAATTTAGTATGTACTTGTATCCATTGTGTTTAAAATAAATTGCATATATTCTCAGTCCAAAAATATATATTGCAAAAGCAATTAAAAAGGGATCAATGAAACTCACCTTAGCAGCACATAAAGTTGTTCATCGTAATGTAACCGAAACTCGGTATATCAAATAATCGTAGATCTTAACCTAGAGAACATATGTTGGTCAATAAATGTCTATCAAGCTAGGTCAGGTCATAGTGTATCACAATCCTAATGCTCGAAATTGACATACAAAAGTTATTCAAAGTTGTTTCAAAAAGTCAATTTTGACAATAGTTCAACAAACGAGACGTACCTTATATAAGGATTCATTTACTCGGTTGGTAATATTCAAAAATCCATTTTATCAATCTCGTAAACAAGTTGTTTAAGTATTAATTGCAGATTCAAAAAGCAATTCCAATTAATGTCAATTATAATTCAGTTGACCATATCTTTTGATTCGTTCCTCGAAACTATTCGATATCTAAATGAAAATTTTTGATTTTTCGCCAGCTTTCTGAAAACATGTATATCATATACCTTTTACCCGTAATATATGTATTTAATTTTTGATTTATTATAAACTGTTTAACGACGAAATTTAGCATACAAGCATGTATAAATATATACACTCGAGCACTAGTATGTATACACTATTAATTTATAAAATATAAAATATAAATGCTTACGTATTAATATTGAGATTCAATATTGTAGAAAAGTATGTAGACGTAATGGAGATGATAAACATTAAGTTTGATTCACAAATATACCCCCGAACATTACCCATAACCTCCTTGGCAATAACCCATAATTTCCTTAGCTTTAATTCACTCAAAAATCATTTTTGAAATCGTTTGAACATGACCTCGTCATATTAATTTTATGTATAATACTAATAAAAATAATATTAATACTACTGATAATAATAAGATTAATATTAATATTAATCTTTAATAATAATAATAATTATAATAATTATAATAATAATATTAATAATAATAATAATAATAATAATAATAATAATATAAATAATATAAATATTACGGAGTATATATCTATATCAGTGTAAGTGTGTTTGATTGTTCGAGCAAAACAATTGAATTTATAGTACCTTTTCTGAAAAAGCACCCCATGCGATCGCATGGGATTTGTGCTTCAAGGCCATGCGATCGCATGGCCCTCTGATCCAGCTCACAAACTTTTAACTTTTTGTTTGTCGACATAATTTTATATAATATATATAATATATTTAATTTATATAATTAATTAGATATTATATTAAATTCACATGCATAGTTGACTTGTAATTTTTGTTCCGATAAGTCGTACGTCATCATTCGACTTATGTCCCAGTTCCGGTTTTTCAAATGTCCTCTCGTATGCTGAGAAAACTTGTATTTTACATTTCGTGTCACGTACCTTTGTCAAAATATAGCCTTAAATTATCCCTAAACTATACCACTCAAAGTATATCTTAAACTTTCGAGTATTTTGATCATTTACTTCTATAAATCATCGTCTCGCTATTTGTTAATATATATATATAATAACAATTTGTTTTTATGACCAAGTTAATATTATATTTTATCGTATTGTTAAATATATATTTTCGATATTAATAAACACGTTTTAAAATACATATCGCAAGTTATTCATATATCTAATTCCAACAGTTGATATTCCTTATTATTGTATGTGTCCAAATTACGTTATTTAAACAAACACTTTACCATTTATTCTGAATACCGTTAAGAATGAATGATTTCCCAAATCAACGTGGACCTTACAACAGAGACCCGTAATAATATCATAATCCTTAAGGGACTCAATAATTATCTTTTAATTCAATCGTTTGGCATAATCTTTTAACTCTGTATCTAAATATATCACTCAGATAATCAAACCAATAAGTTTAATGCACAGTATCATATACTCAACACTTTGTTATGTTTTCAAGTTATGGTATATATATGTATCTATTTACCTATAATTGTTCGCGAATCGTTGAGAACAATCGAAAGGTAATTGAATAGTTCAAAAATTTTGAGATTCAACTTTACAGACTTTGCTTATCGTGTCGAAAACATTAAATCATTTAAAGATAAAGTTTAAATTTGGTCAGAAATTTCCGGGTCATCACAGTACCTACCCGTTAAAGAAATTTCGTCCCGAAATTTAAGTGAGGTCGTCATGGCTAACAATAAAAATGTTTTCATGACGAATATGAGTTGATAAATAGAATTTTATCACCGTTGAATAATATGGATAAAACAATCCGATTTCTCGAAGCGTATGAGAGAAGTTATCGTAAAAGAGTGAAATGAAAGAATAGAGATTCGTCTTAACTTTTGACGTAGTTACGATTGATTTCCGGAATTTAAGGAATAGAAAATCTTCATAATCTAAATAAGATTTGATTCTTCAAAATTTAAGGAAATTAAGATTTCCTTTAAATGCGTAATCTGCCTCAATTGTTATATCTGATATTTCGCTATAAATTAACCACTTCCGTTTCATTATTTTCACCACTCCTACATCTTCTTCCTTATTTCATACTTCCAAAAGATTGTGAAATGCTTAATCCAGTTCTGATTCTTGATATTTTCTTGGCTATCGTATCCTTCATTCTTCTTTTTCATCTGCCACCAGAGGAAGTTATTTTCTTCTACTATTACCTTGGGGTTATAGTATTTTTTTTTCTCCCGTGTCTTTATATTGCTATACGCATTGATATACACGGTTTGTAATTTCGGGGTTGTTATCGGGCTTTATATTCTCCATTATATTTCGGAGCTTCATGCTTTCGTTTTCTCTTCCCGACCTTAAGTCAAGCGGATAATGGTCCAGAATTCGTAGCTATACATTTCGGAATGAACATAGTTAATGTTCTAAGAAAGAAATTATAATGACACGATTTGATTTGTCAAATTACCAGAATATCTGGAAAAGACCGAATCATCAAGAAAAGTATTTTCTTGATATATTTAAAGATTAAATAGAATGAAAGAGTTATATAACATGGTTCATGATGAGGGTGTGATCTGTGAACCTTTATCACGTTCCATTAGAAACTCAGCATGACTTACTATAATATAATCACGTTGATCAAGTGTCATTATATTATACTAACTCATGCTTCAATTCCCAACATTACTTCAAAACATCTATTTTTCGAATTTTTCAGATTTTAGAAACTAAAATAGTTTCTTTTATGATGTAACACAGATAGCGCGAATAGATGAATGATTTCAGATAAGAATGGTTATAAAAAAATATTTTCAGAAATATCAAGGATATTTATAATGAAAGATACGATGATATATTAGAATTTCTAATATCAGAGGATGATGCGGAAAATCTGTCTGTGAAGGTTTAGAATAAGAAGTAAGGTTCTTACTAATGGTTTCAGCAGACACTGAATCATTTGGATTCTTTGAAGGCAGGTTCAGTCTTTGTGATTTATCCACAGCCTCTTTCATACTTTACTCAATCCGTTTTTCAGTTCCAAACCTTATCTTTTTCTCAGCTTTACCACCATACTATTCTTTATCATCAAACTTTTGACTGTTAAGGTCGTTTATAGTTTTTGCTGCTTCATCAACATTTTTCCAATTTCAGAGAACTAGTTCATAGTTTGGGATGTTTTTCAGAAACTTCACATTCGAAGTATGTAAGTCTAGGAGATAGACATTATATGTATATATAACTGTTGGCGTAGAATTGCTACGAAATTTGAAATACTGATTGCTAATTCCCGGTGGTTGGTATGGAAATTATTGTTACAAGATGTGGATGAGTACATGATAGGGTTTCAATGAGTATAAGAATTTTTCGAAAGGTCAAGGATTAATAAAGTTGTTTGGTAAATTTACTGCTAATGTGGCGGAACATGAAAGGTTCCCCAGTAACAAAACATATATATCAAGGTTACAATAAGGCTTAATCTGAAAAGTTGAAGTTGACTGGTTGGAAGTGTGATAAAACTGGATACTTTGAAAAGAAATTGCAAGATTATTTTCGGTAATAACAATGCTAAAGGATCTTTCACATTTTTGAAGTCAAAGTATAGCTTTGAAAGATATAGAGATCTAAGAATGATGTCACCCGTTAAATCTTGACTTGGATTCTGATCCGTCAATATCAGAATATGTAATTGAACTTGTATGGAAACGATTGTATATCGCTGTGAGCATAGTTAATAATTTTTGAATCAAAATTGTAGAATGTACAGTGTAACATATTAATTGCGAACTTATATATTTCCCGAGTATTACCTACCCGTTAAAGATTTCACAATTAATACTTTGTACAAAAGAATTTTTATTACCGTCTTTATGAAAATATATGTATGTATATTTTCTTCAGATGTAACACAGATTTAATGAGTTAATATCATATTAAGCTCATTTAATTTTCGGCTTGACTTAGAAATGATTAATCTCTAAAACATTAAAGATTACATAATCTTTGTGGAGTATTTCGCTAATGTAATCGATACTTCATTATTTATTCTTATTGATATTCCTCGGTGAAGGATGTTGGTGCTCGTGGAATTTTTGTGAACCTTGCAAGGCACATATGATGTTTTCTGGAAAGTTTCGAGTATATCGAAATTGAAAATGTAAAATCAATTATGTAATTGATTAATACACTTGGTTTATTATGAAATGGAATTCATGGAGTTGAAACGGAGATTGTAGTTAACAATGGTTAAGTTGTTAAGGAAGGATGTACATCATTGCATATTAGTAATATGAATTAACCGAGTAGTACCTACCAGTTAAGATTCACACGTAATAGCTTAGTACGAAAATATTTATTTTGATTTCAAAATTCATATATATTAAATATACATAAAATTTCTTCAGGGGAAATGAGTTAATACTTCATCGGTTATTGTTGCTGGTATTTCTTGGTAACTACGGTGCGTATGACGTTGATGCTCGTGGAACAGATTGTGAAGTTGAGGTTTGCGATGTGGATGTTGTTGGTGGTGGTAATGGTACTGTTGGTGTTGTTGTCGATGGTACTGTTGATGCCAGTGATGCTGCTGGTGTTTGTAACCTTTGCATCATATTCTCCAAAGCCACTACCCGAGCACGAAGCTCGTTGACTTCTTCTACTACACCGGGATGATTGGCGGTTCGGACGAGCGGATGAACAAGATCCAGAATTTGAGATAGTATATTATCGTGACGAGATACTCTGGAAATGAGAGAGAAAATGGTGTCTCGAACAGGTTCGCCGGTAAGTGCTTCAGGTTCTTCGCCGAGGGGGCATTGTGGTGGATGGAACGGATTGCCTTCTTCTTGTCTTCAATAATTAAGTAGGCTACGAACCCATCCCCAATTTATCTAGAATAGGTGATGGCTGATTGGTTGATCCATTCCGGTTACACTGTCTTCGGAATTCAGGTGAATATCCATATCGGAATAGCTGTTGGAGTTTAAGGAATTTGAACTAGATACGGGATCCATCTTGTATAATTAGAGAGATGATTTTTGATATGAAACAGATTATAGAATTTAGATTGGTACTCTTCAATACATAATTTACATATGTATATATAATACCCAAAATTCCATAAATCACGGAGGAATTTTCGAAAGATCTCAGGAAAAGTTTACAGTAACAGATACGCTAAGATATGAATTTTGTCTATACACTATCTATGCAATCAATGCAATAAGACGCGTTTAGAATTTAGATGATAAACATGTAATTTTCGACAAGAAATGATAAGCAAAACTTTTAACATGCAGACACGATCGAAGTCCAGACTTACTAATGCATCCTAACCACTGTCAGTTAGACACACTCATGCAAGACCTGGTTCGCTAGGACCAACGCTCTGATACCAACTGTGACGATCGCTCCAAATCTATATGGACGAAAACATCATTCATTGATTTCATTGCGAGGTATTTGACCTCTATATGATACGTTTTGTAAACATTGCATTCTTTTGAAAAGGCACACCATAAATGAATATTTAAATCAAAGGTTTTCGACATCCGATGATTTCTACATATAGACAATCACCGTATATAATAGTTTACAATAGTACTTCCGTTGACAATGCAGTCAAAATAAGGTACATGATGATGAATTGGTGAATGTAATGTTTTCTTGAAAAATATGCCATATAAGACTTCATGCACATAGCTTGTCTATCATATAAGCAAACAGCGGAAGACTTCTAGGGAACCTGAGAATAAACATGCTAACAAGTGTCAACACAAAGGTTGGTGAGTTCATAGTTTGTATGTTTCGCATAATCTGTATATAAAGATGGATCACAAGATTTCAGTTATTTCATCCAGAAACGTTTATCAAAATATTCTACGAAATTGAGCACCCTGGTAACTAAACTTAACGTATATATAATTTGTACCCTTTGTATAATCATCTTAATAATACACGCAAACCAACGTGTACGCTTCTCAAATAGCATACGTCCGTTAAAAGGCTAGTGCTCTAGCTCGGACGGGAATATCAAGCTCTATGGATCCATATACTACTACTCGCGCCCACCAGTTCTTATAACCGGCAGTTACTAGTTACCAAAGCTAAGGGATTTTTGGTTCAAACTCAGTGTAGAATTTAGTATGTACTTGTATCCATTGTGTTTAAAATAAATTGCATGTATTCTCAGTCCAAAAATATATATTGCAAAAGCAATTAAAAAGGGATCAATGAAACTTACCTTAGCAGCACATAAAGTTGTTCATCGTAATGTGACCGAAACTCGGTATATCAAATAATCGTAGATCTCAACCTAGAGAACATATGTTGGTCAATAAATGTCTATCAAGCTAGGTCAGGTCATAGTGTATCACAATCCTAATGCTCGAAATTGACATACAAAAGTTATTCAAAGTTGTTTCAAAAAGTCAATTTTGACAATAGTTCCACAAACGAGACGTACCTTATATAAGGATTCATTTACTCGGTTGGTAATATTCAAAAATCCATTTTATCAATCTCGTAAACAAGTTATTTAAGTATTAATTGCAGATTCAAAAAGCAATTCCAATTAATGTCAATTATAATTCAGTTGACCATATCTTTTGATTCGTTCCTCGAAACTATTCGATATCTAAATGAAAAGTTATTGATTTTTCGCCAGCTTTCCGAAAACATGTATATCATATACCTTTTACCCGTAATATATGAATTTAATTTGTGATTTATTATAAACTGTTTAACGACGAAATTTAGCATACAAGCATGTATAAATATATACACTCGAGCACTAGCATGTATACACTATTAATTTATAAAATATAAAATATAAATGCTTACATATTAATATTGAGATTCAATATTGTAGAAAAGTACGTAGACGTAATGGAGATGATAAATACTAAGTTTGATTCACAATTATACCCCCGAACATTACCCATAACCTCCTTGGCAATAACCCATAATTTCCTTAGCTTTAATTCACTCAAAAATCATTTTTGAAATCGTTTGAACATGACCTCGTCGTAGTATTTTATGTATAATACTAATAAAAATAATATTAATACTACTGATAATAATAAGATTAATATTAATATTAATCTTTAATAATAATAATTATAATAATTATAATAATAATATTAATAATAATAATAATAATAATAATAATATAAATAATATAAATAATATAAATATTACGGAGTATATATCTATATCTGTGTAAGTGTGTGTGATTGTTCGAGCAAAACAATTGAATTTATAGTACCTTTTCTGAAAAAGCACCACATGCGATCGCATGGGATTTGTGCTTCAAGGCCATGCGATCGCATGGCCCTCTGATCCAGCTCACCAACTTTTAACTTTTTGTTTGTCGACATAATTTTATATAATATATATAATATATTTAATTTATATAATTAATTATATATTATATTAAATTCACATGCATAGTTGACTTGTAATTTTTGTTCCGATAAGTCGTACGTCATCATTCGACTTATGTCCCGGTTCCGGTTTTTCAAATGTTCTTTCGTACGCTGAGAAAACTTGTATTTTACATTTCGTGTCACGTACCTTTGTCAAAATATAGCCTTAAATTATCCCTAAACTATACCACTCAAAGTATATCTTAAACTTTCGAGTATTTTGATCATTTACTTCTATAAATCATCGTCTCGCTATTTGTTAATATATATATATATATATATATATATATATATATATATATATATATATATATATATATATATATATATATATATATATATATATATATATATAATAACAATTTGTTTTTATGACCAAGTTAATATTATATTTTATCGTATTGTTAAATATATATTTTCGATATTAATAAACACGTTTTAAAATACATATCGCAAGTTATTCATATATCTAATTCCAACAGTTGATATTCCTTATTATTGTATGTGTCCAAATTACGTTATTTAAACAAACAATTTACCATTTATTCCGAATACTGTTAAGAATGAATGATTTCCCAAATCAACATGGACCTTACAACAGAGACCCGTAATAATGTCATAATCCTTAAGGGACTCAATAATTATCTTTTAATTCAATCGTTTGGCATAATCTTTTAACTCTGTATCTAAATATATCAATCAGATAATCAAACCAATAAGTTTAATGCACAGTATCATATACTCAACACTTTGTTATGTTTTCAAGTTATGGTATATATATGTATCTATTTACCTATAATTGTTCGCGAATCGTTGAGAACAATCGAAAGGTAATTGAATAGTTCAAAAATTTTGAGATTCAACTTTACAGACTTTGCTTATCGTGTCGAAAACATTAAATCATTTAAAGATAAAGTTTAAATTTGGTCAGAAATTTCCGGGTCATCACATATATAGATTAAATTAGGTAGTGATAAAGAGAAAACAAACACATGGCTCTAAATGTAACAATAAAAATCATAAATTATTAAAAGGACACAGTGATCGGTTAAGAGTTTGTGAGTGGAGATGGTGGTTACCATATGTTTGTGTGTATATATATTGAAAAGATAGGTGATATAAATATAATATAAAATATCAATGAAACGTGGGAAATGAGCACACAGCTAAGCAGCCATTTAACTTATCCTTGATCGAAGCTTGAAGAAATGGGAGCAGGTTGTGGTGATTATATATCTTAATACCAATTAATACTTGTACAGTTGGTCAATCATGGGATATGATTTGATCAATTGTAATAAGGCAGTTAATAATTAATATTATAGTACCAATTTGTTATTTGTCAAGTTGTATGGCCAATAACTTTAATAAAGTAAAGTTTAATGATCAATAATTTGGATTCACGGATGTAAAATTTGTTATCTAGTTATCGACAGTTTTAATGGACTAATATATTGTACCCCGTTGATAATTAATGGCGGATAAAAAGTCTTCGGAAAAATTCCAAATTTTTATAGTGACTATCTTTATTTATTTTGGTCATTATGGTATAAGATTTGGTCATTAACTATTAAATAAAAATTACATTAATTATTCACTCCCAACCCCAAATAAAATATAAAAAGTTTTAAAATTCAATAAATAGTTCCTAAATACATTTTTAATAAGTCTATAATTTGTAAAACTCATTTTCGGATCATTGTTTATTTTAAAATCACATAAGTTCGATTTTAACTTGTTTAATATCAATCGAAACATCAAACGAGCATTACAATCATTTAATATTTATTTTTAATATATTCTATTTATATATAGAGATATATTTTAAATAATAATTATTATTATATCCTATTTTTTATTTTATTAATTTTTAATAACAACAACATATAATACTTCAAATTATATTCGAATTATTATTTATATATACATACACACATATCTATTTACAATTAATTGTTCGTGAATCGTCGAGAGTAGTCGAAGGTCAAATGATTTCATAAAATAGTTCAAAAATTTTGAAATTCAATTTAATAGACTTTGCTTATCATGTCGGAAATATATAAAGATTAAGTTTAAATTTGATCGGAAATTTCCGGGTCGTCACAGTACCTACCCGTTAAAGAAATTTCGTCCTCGAAATTTGATAGAGATCATCATGGCTGACAATATGTATGTTTTCATGACGAATCTCGGTTGTTAAATAGGGTTTTATCACTATTGAGTAATATAGATAAAACGATTTGATTACTCGAAGCGTATGACTAAAGCTATCACTAAATAGTGAATGAAATAGACAAGTTTCATCATAATTTTTCACTAGTCATGGTTGAATTTAGAAAATAAGGTGCGTCTTAACTTTTGACGTTGTCTTGGTTGAATTCCGAAATTCAAGGGATTTAAAATAAAATCTTGGAAATCTATAAGATCTGATTCTTCAGAATTCAAGGAGATTAGGATCTCTTTAATTCAATGCAGTCATCTATCTCGATTGCTCTATCGGATATTTCTATTATAAATTAACTCTTCCGTTCCATTATTCTCACCATACCTATACTTTCCTTCTTAGTTCATACATCCAAAAGATTGTAAAAATGCTTAATCCAGTTCTAATCCTTGATATTTTCCTAATTATCATTTCTGTCATCCTTCTTTTCAATCTTCTACCAGAAAAATCTGTTTACTTCTACTATTACCTTGGGGTGATACTATTCTTAATTATACCGTGTCTTTATATTGCTATTCGTATTAATATCCACGGTTTGTAACCTCCGTGTTGTTATTGGGATATATATTTTCTCTTATATTTTGGAGCTCTTTGCCTTTTTATTCTCTTCTCGACCTCTAGTAAGGCGAGTAATGGTCCAGAATTCGTAAGTATGGAGTTTTGAATGAACTTCATGTTCTAAACAAGAAAGAACGTAATAGCACGATTTGATTTGTCAAATTACCAGAATCACAGAGATTAGAACTATCAAGAATATATTTTCTTGATATGTTCAGAAGTTAAGTAGAATGAAAGTGTTATGTAACATGGCACATGATGACGGTATAGTCTGTGAATCATCATGTCCCATTAGAAACTCAGCATGACTTACTGTAATATAATCATGTTGATCAAGTGTCATTATATTATACTAACTCATGCCTCAGTTCTCAACACTACTTCAAAAATATTCATAATTTAAACTTGAATATTTACAGAATATAGAAACTAAACAGTTTCCTTTCTGATATAACAGGGGTATTGCGAAAAGATAAATGATTTTAGATAAGAATAGCTATGAAAATATCTTCAGATATATCGAGGATATTTATAATGAAAGATACGATGATATATTAATATTCTAGAATCAAAGTGTGATGAAGAAATTTATTCACAATGATTTGGAATGATTAAGGAGCAAGGTAATCGCCAAAGATTTCATCAGTTTTTTTCAAAATTCAGAAAACTTGATTCATAGGCTTAAGCGCTTTTCAGAAATTCAGAATTAAAGTTTCGTAAATCCAGGAGATAGAATTTATATATATCTATAATTGTTGTCGTAGAATTGCTGAGAAATTCAAGATTATCGATTGATGCCTCCCGGGATTAGGTATGGTAATTATCGTTACAAGATGTCGATGAGTTCATGATAAGACTCCAATAGATAAGTACATTGATTTGTCGGAGAGATTTAAGTCAAGGTGCAACGAGGTTGCTGGTAAGTCTGCTGGTAATATGGTAAAATATAAAAGGTTCCCCTGTAACAATAACAATGGCAAACGTATATATCAAAGTCATAATAAGGTTGATTTGAACGAAAAGTTGAAGTTGACTTGCTGGAGCTGTGACAAAATTGGCTATCTCGAACAGAAGTTGCAAAGTTAATTTCGGTGATACTAACGCTAAAGAAATTAGCACAACTACGTGTTAAATGTTTACTTAGTTTCCGAGAGTTTTACAGGTGCATAACTATATGCATCAATCTTTTCTTTCGTAGATGAAGTGCGGTTGGTTCATCCTCTCGATTGAGGTGTTTTCAAGAATCATGAAAGGTTTGAACGCAGATTGTAATTGTCAAGATACAAATGAGGTTTGAGATGAAATCAAGTGGCAAACTTGAAGAAATGTTTAGTTTCATATGTTATAATCAATATTTTAATTCATTTTAATTATCCAATGTCAATTGTCCACAGTTGGTAGTTCACAGTTAGTAGTTCAATAATTCATATACAGTTTAATATATAACATTCGAATTAATTAATACGTATCGTTACCCATTGTATACATGTCTCAGACTTGATCACAACTCAAAGTATATATATTATTGTAGAATCAACCTCAACCCTGTATAGCTAATTCAAGCATTACTGCATATAGAGTGTCTATGGTTATTCCAAATAATATATATAGATGCGTTGATATGATATGTTAAAACCTTGTATACGTGTCCCGATATTTAAAGTGCGTAAATAAATACAGAAATTAAATGATGATAAATAAAATTGAGAGAATCAAAATTGCGATAAATAAATGTAATATGGAATCAACAGTTAGCTAGGAACAGTTAGCGTGGATTTTATTAGCGTGGATTCTTAACAAAACTTCTCATAGTTAATTTGTTTGTTTCTAACAAATTTTATTTTTTTGTCCAATGTTTTCTTCATTATGCCACTTGTTGGATTCTGATAGATCAAAATCCAAATATGAAATTGAATGAAAATGGTTATTCTGCTGTGAATGGATACGAATATCGGTGGTTGTAAATAGGATAGTAAATGACTGTTGAATTAGATTTGAAAGAATATACAGTGTACTTATTAATGTGAAATCTAAATATTCCTCGGGTATTACCTACCCGTTAAAATATTTTCACCATTAACAGTTTGTACGAAAGAATTTTTAATTACAATCTTTATGAAAATATATATACACATATATTTTCTTCAGATGTAATCATGGATTTAATGAGTCAATATGATATTAAAATCATTTGATTTACCGTTAGAACAAGAATATATAATCTCTAAAACATTAGAGATTACATAACTGCCATGTCGAACGAAGATAAATGATGTAAAACGTCATGTAGAACGATGATTATGCTCGAGGTACAATATGAGATGTTGAGGTGTGTGATGTTGAAACTTGGGTTGTTGGTGGTACTGTTGGTGTCGATTATGTTGCTGAAGCTGGTACGTTTTGCACCATATTTTCCAAGGCTATAACTTGGGTGTGAAGCTCGTTGACTTCTGCTATTTCTCCGGGATGATTGTCGGTCGGAACGAGCAGATGAATAAGGTTTAGAATTTTAGATAGAATATAATCGTGGCGAGATAGTCTGTAAATGAGTGTGAAAATGGTGTTTCGAATGAGTTCTTCGGTAAATGCTTCAGGTTCATCGCCATGAGTGCAGGTTGGTGGGTGGAAAGGATCGCCTTCTTCTCGTCTCCATTGGTTAAGTCGATTACGAACCCATCCCCAATTCATCCAGAATTGAAGATGACTAATTGGTTGATCCATTTCGTTTACACTGCTTTCGGAGCTTAAGTGAATATCCATGTCGGAATAGCTGTCAGAATCCGAGGAATTTGAACTAGTTGCGAGTTCCATCTTGTACGGTTAGGTAAATGACTTTCGATGTGAGATATTTTTGGATGTCTGATGATATTCTATCTACATAGAATACTTATCTGTAGTACAGAAGATCCCATGGATTACGGAGGAAATCAAGGAATATATCAGGCAAAGTTTACAGTAACAGATACGCTAAGATATGAATTAGCAGATACACTAAGATATGAATTTTGTCTATATACTATTCATGCAATCAATGCAGTAAGATATGTCTAGACTAAGAATGATAAGCATGTAATTTCTGACAAAAAATGATAAGCAAAACTTTTGACATGCAAACACGGTCGAAGTCCAGACTCACTAATGCATCTTAACAACTATCAGTCAGACACACTAATGCAAGACCTGGTTCGCTAAGACCACCGCTCTGATACCAACTTTAACGACCCGTCCTAATCCATCTGGACGAATACATTACATTTGGTTAACGACCCGTCCTAATCCGCTCTGATACCAAGCTTTCTATCAGGTTCCGTAAGCGATGTAAGTAATGGAGAATCTGAACTTCGGGTATGTGGCATATGCAACCTAAAATCTATCAATCACACAACTAACAAAACTATTAAATGCACCGATTCTATAAGTTTAAAATTCAAAGACTATTAATAATTTAAAATAATTAAGAAACTACTTAATCACAAATTAGTCAATAATTCTATTTTGACACAAAACTGTCCCCGGCAGCGGCGCCAAAAACTTGATGTGCAAAATCAGGTATATAAATTATCGTTGGAAAACACCGGTTAAAAAGACTGTTACACACTAACGGGCAGTGTACCCGATCGTGTAGTAGTATAAATAATGGTTTAGTTCCGTGTATCGTTCCAAGGACAGTTGTATTAGTCAAACTAGAATTAGAAACTATATTATGATTAACTAAGTAAATGAAACTTAAAGGTACAAGATATTATGTTTTTGTGGCTTTTTAACGATTTAGCCAAATCAGAGAAGGTTAAAAGTAAAAACAATATTTTTGGTCTTTTAAGTTTATATAAT
Source organism: Rutidosis leptorrhynchoides (assembly GCF_046630445.1). Classification (NCBI taxonomy): domain Eukaryota; kingdom Viridiplantae; phylum Streptophyta; class Magnoliopsida; order Asterales; family Asteraceae; genus Rutidosis; species Rutidosis leptorrhynchoides. The sequence continues at coordinate 47,396,562 of NC_092338.1, forward strand.
GAAAATAAGTGCAAAGAAAGCAATTGAGATAGTTTGATTTAGATCAAAGAGATGAAATGTTCATCTAGATATTTTACCCTCGGTATTGGATGTAAGTTTTGCTATTAAGGCCTGATTGAATGATTATGTGTGTAAGTTATCTAATAGGTTCACTAAGAGTTCTCTTAAATAAACACGCAAACACAATTACAAGATCAAGGGTTCCCTTTTCTCTATAGTTCTCGTGTTTGTAATCAAATAACTATGAAATGTGCTAATCACCTAAATCGACCCGCCAAGAGTTCTCTTTAGCGAGTACTCAAACTAGAAGTACTAAGTAAGGGTTCCCTATTACCTAGACCTTTTCGTTTGTGACTAGTTGATTAGCAAGATCAAAGACTTAAATAACAATTGTCTTTGCGTTCGCTCTACACAATTCATTCCTATATTGTTTAATCGTATTGATCTAATTTACCCCCTTGGTCCGGTTTAGTAAACAATCAATCTAAGACAAGTTGATTGTAAATCAATATGATACATCAACAAGAGTTCTCTTTATCAACAACATATTAATTAACTAGATACAAATGATTAAACATCAATAAGCATGGTTCTTTAATTCAAGCTTCAATCTTTCACACATAGTACATACAATCAATAAGATTACATCCAATACCTCGGTTATTAATCTAGAAAAACATTATAGAAACTAGCCAACAATCATGGTAACAGACAACATAACAGTCAGATTATCAATGGAAATCATTGCTTTAGAACAAGGAATAACCTACAAGAACAATGAGTTCTTGGATGAAGAAGGTTTTGATCTTTGAAGCCTTGATGTTGAGCCTCTTCCAAAAGCTTGGAGTTCTCCAATATTGCTCCCAAAATTCGTCTCTGTACTCTCTGGTTCGTATATGGTAAACTGGTCTTCAATCAGTAGCTTTTTAAAGTGGAGAAAGTAGGTCAGAAAGTCAAAAGTAGGCTGAAACCTACTTCTGGACGGCGTCCCAATTTAAAGGCTTGGACGGCATCCCAATTTATTGGACGGCGTCCAAGTGTAAAAATCTGGACGGCGTCCCATAGCTCTGGACGGCGTCCCGTTGCTCTAAATTTTACTGTCTTGCTTTCTTGCAATCTCTCTTCAAATGGACGAAGTCCCAATCATTTGAAGCCTTGTTTTACCATTTTAGAGCGCTAATTTGACCTGAACTTGTATTGGGATCAACCACGGTCATAAATCATCAAGACTCTTTATAAATCACTCTCCGATACAAATTTGCATATCTTTGCCTATCACTTGTAGAAACGCCTTTATTACCCTTGATTCTAGAGCATTTAACACGATATTGCGATAGATATATATACTGTTATTGAGCAATATCAAAACACCCCACACTTAAACCTTGCTTGTCCTCAAGAAATTCTTTCTTTACAAAGTAGAACAATATCAAACACACTTACACAATATAGATTACAAGCATTGCACAAATCACTCGAAGCACACGAAACACAAATGTTGATATGAAACACAACTCACACTATATGAAATACACGCTTTAAGTATAACACACCTTTATTGTAATCACACCCACGCTATATACACAATGAAAACACACACCCACATTTTTGGGAGATTAGAACCAAGTATCCGAAAAATTTGATCCTAGGGAAATCAGGACCTTGATGAAAACGTTTTATGGTTTTGAAAATATCATGCTAGTTTTAATACTAGGCACGTTTTCCGATTTTGTCAGATTTTCTGAATTTTTGAAAAATGAGCGCGGGTTTCCCGCTACTAGTCAAGCCAATCCCTCCCACGGTACCTAACATCATGAGATGTCGGTAAGAAAATAATGTGCTTAGGAGGATACACATTACGTCCGGATATCATCGATAATCATTAGGTAATCATTTAATCCGTTAAGTCAACCATAAAGATTGAGGTTCATCAGGCTTAAAAGCTGATATCTTACCTTTCCGGAGGTTATCCACTAGGAATCTGATCAATTCACTGACATTTTGTGTATCATGGTGCGCTTCCCATTTGGCCAGCAATTCTCCCTCATTGATAAAAGCTTTGACTACCAGTTTCCCTGTTTGATGTTGAGGCCTGGTAGATTTCCAGTCGATTTTAGCAATGACTTTTCAAGATTTTTCGTCACCCTACAACTGGTCTGGACTACAACTTCTGAAACAAATCAGCAAGTGTGTCATTCGGAAGACTTTACTTCCTTAAGGATGGAACAGATACATCCTATTGGTCATAAGAAGTGGTCGGACGCAACATTGTCCTTGTTAGGAGAAACAATGAGGATCGTCCTTAGGGTTTTCGATCTGGCGCGAGATCCGGTTTCCGACCACACTATACAATCACCGCTCTCTCACGGTTTACACTAGTTTTGGTACAAGTGACCTACAAGTTAGCTCTACTAAACTAGTAGGATTTTCATCTAAATAATTGAATGATAGTGCAACTTCAAAGACTATTAATAATTTAAAACATAACTCAACATTTATTTTCTAGATTTAGAATTCAATGTATGTAAAATGATTTTGGACAATTTTCGTTTCTAAGGCTACCTAAAAAAAATTAAAAATTTTGATCATAAACGCCTTAAAAATTTTTTTTTTTAAAAACGAATTCCCGATAAATTTCTATCTCCCACCCCACACTTAAGATCATGCAAGGCCCTCATTGCATGAAATCAGAAAAATGATTAAATTTAGAGGGCAAAGTGATAGGGTGTTTTTAGAAATTTTCAAATTTTTGACCTGTAAATCGTGGAACATGTAGACGAATGCCGCTGAACTTACTGCCAGCATAAGAGCATCGTCCATTCCTCGATTATCAACATACATACATCATAATATCAAATGTTGCTGAACTTAATGCCAGTCTTTGAAGTTCAACCACGCTGCACAAAATAACAAACTACACAAATAATAATAAAAATAACGGTGTTTTTACAACCACAACCGTTTATCAAACCACACGATTAGTTTAAATATTACAAACCAAACATTGTTTTAATACACACCATAACAAATAACTAGATTGTTCGAAAATGTTTCAACAAAATGATCATGGGCTCGCAGGCCTTCAGTTGTTGTAAGGCCAAAAGTAGTTTTCTGAGCCATCTCTGCTTCGGCGTCCTCGTGGGTATTCCTGCTCAAATCGGCTCCTGGCATCCTGCATCGCATCATTAGTATTATAAATTAGGTAAGGCGGAGGTGGGTGTTCTGGATCAGTGTAGTACTGAGGTGTCAGACGTGTTGTGCCATAGTACTGATCGGGGTTGGAATAATATAACTCGGTGTTATGGTTATTCCAATCAATACCATAACTGTTCCATCCCTGGTTATGTATTTGAGCAACCTGGCGTTGCTCCATTTCTTGCTGACCCAACCTAATACTGTTCATACTGTTGACCAAATCATCCCAACCAGATTGAGACGGATACCAAGGACCTTGACCTTGAACATTTGTCAGGGCTTCCATTTCTGCTTCTTCCTCTACCTGCTGTTCCTGCTACACGTTTGCTCCACTACTACTCGCGCCACCTGCCACAAAAGGCACTAAATGCCCATTTCCATCCTTCATAAGAATTTCAGCGTTGATATAAGAAATTTTCTTTAATGGTTTCATGACGTAAGTACACTCCATCAATCGGCTGAAATCTATGTTGAAGTGACGAGCAATCCTCGTGATATAGTGGCCTCCAAGAAGCGGCTTTTCTCTCCGTGTCTCGGTAGCGATGGCCAGAAAATACTTTCCTATTAATCCAGGAATATCAGTATAGCAACCCCATTTTATTTGATCCATTATCCACAGATCCAACGTTTTAACCTTTTCGTTACCTTCGACTCTCGCATTGAAAGTGCATGCAATAAGTCGATGAAGCAGTCTATCATCCCGGGATGCAATCTCATTATACCTGTGTCTGCTCGATTTGAATGGTGTAGATGCATTTGGCCCACAAATTCTTCGCCAATAAGCAATCTCATTAAAGTCAACTCGACCAACATAATCGGAACCCTGCAAGTAAGCACCCAATTGGTTGTCGGTAAGTTCCTCAAAAATCTCCAACACTCTGCACAACTCAAATCTGCTTATCCCTCTATATTCGCCCCCTAACCGAAATCGAAGAAAATCATTCGACAAATAATCCCGAACATTATTAAACCGTACAGTTGAGTAAAATTCTTTTAGCAACACCGGAAAAATTGTTTCGCGGATGCTAAAAATGTGCTCCCATGCGTAGGTAACGATCCTATCGTAGGAGATGGCTAGCAAACGGGAAACATGTTGGTGCATATTTGCCTCATCCAATGGGCCCCAAATAAAGTACCACGTGGCATTTATAGGCCTACTATTTATCCTATCAAATGTTTCTGCGTAATCGTTGTCGTTTTGAACTTGTCTCAACCAAACTTGAGGATCATTTAGATCCTCCTCTTCTTCTTCGCCAGATGATGATGATGAATGTTGTTGTGGTGGTGGTGGTGGTGGAACCAAACCTGAGGTCCTGCCTCTCTTTGGTTGACCTCTTCGGCTAGATTGTCCCTACAAAACATAATAACACCAAACCAAAAGAACATAGAAACCGTTGTGTTAATGTTAGCTAAAAACATAACCGGATAGCAAGAGCACTTAGTCATTCCATTCATAGGTCATAAGCATTATGATTCATTTAAGCAAAAGCGTATGTTCAAAATTTTTAACCAAAGTCAACCAAAGTCAACACAAACTCGCTAATACACTTTCAAAAATGAAAATCACAAATTCACAATTTAGCATCAACTTAGGACTCAAGCATGTTGCGTTCATAGGTCATAACATTTAAACTTGCATTCTAATGATATTCATCACAAATCATAACACAAATTTTCACAATTTTAGCTCAAAAGGACCATTATAACGCCACTACATTATAGCATTCCATACCATCAATCTACTTCAACAGGCCTAAACAAGTGAAAGTCAAGCATACATATTTCATAAGATCATTACAATTCAAAAATATGCTAAAAATTCAAGAACATTCAAATTATGACCCGACCAAATTGACATTTATATCACCAACAAAAATTAAACACTTTACAAGTTTCATTAACATCATACACAAACTCAATATCTTGACTTAATTACCCTAAATTCGGATTCAATTACTACAAACCCTAGAATCATGAGCATACCCCTAAAAACATGTAATTTTTGCAAAATCAAGACAATATGGGTAATTAAACAACTAAGATATGTTAATATTAACAAGAATCATGAAAATCAAACACCCCACACTTATCTTTCACCAATGTATACATATAAACATACAATTCAAGTAAATGAGAAAGAAAAGTGTGAAAATGAAGTAACCATACCCTAGAAAACATGATTGAAGCTTGGAATTGATAGAAGAAATCACGAATTTGAAGTAAGAAATTAGGGTTTTTGGGAGTGGGTTCGTGTTTGGCAGAGAAAATATGATAGAAGTGTGTTTTGTGGATGAAAAATGGGTTGAATAACCCTTAAAACGCGTATATTTTTTTCTGAGTCAGACATGTTGGACGGCGTCCAGATTGCTGGACGGCGTCCAACTTTAAAGAGTGGGACGGCGTCCAGACATTTGGGACGGCGTCCAAGTTTGAAAAAATGGGATGGCGTCCAGACCTGTGGGACGGCGTCCAATTGAACTACAACTTACTGACCTGATTTTTCGACACTCGCTAGTTTAAAATCCATACGTAAATCATTTTTCACAAAACTAAAAACAATCGTACACACAATTCAAAATATTTACACTTGTGAACCATTTTTTTTTTAACGAGTCGTTCACCCAACTCGTCCCCATATCGATTTATGCTTTGTTCTCGAAGTTGAGGCTAACCTCATCTTCGATTCCCAGGGGACCATCAACATAGTGCTTGACCCGGTGGCCATTCACTTTAAAAGTATCACCCTTCCAGTTCACCATTTCAATTGTACCATAAGGGTACACCTTTCTTACAACAAATGGTCCCGTCCATCGGGACTTAAGCTTTCCTGGTGATAACTTGAAACGGGAATTGTAAACAAGGACACGATCCCCTTCCATGAATTTCTTTGGATTTTTCAATCTCTTATCGTGCCATTGTTTGGTTTTTTCTTTGTAAATTAGAGAGTTGTCATAAGCTTCAAGCCTCAACTCGTCTAATTCATTTAACTGGGTCAAACGTAACCGACCCTCCTCTTGGTAATCTAAATTACATGCCCTTAGCACCCAATGCGCTTTGTGTTCAATCTCCAAAGGGAGATGGCATGCTTTTTCGTATACCATACAAAAAGGAGTGGTTCCAATTGGTGTTTTGTAGGCCGTGCGAAAGGCCCACAATGCATCGTTTAACTTAAATGACCACTCTTTTGGATTCGCACCAATGATCTTTTCAAGTATGCGTTTTAATGACCTGTTGGTATTCTCCACTTGCCCACTTGTTTGGGGATGATAAGATGTTGAAATTTTATGGATTACTCCATATCTCTTCAACACCTTTTCTAATTGCTTGTTGCAAAAGTGGGTGCCCCGGTCACTGATAAGAGCTTTTGGCGTGCCAAACCTAGAGAAAAGTTCCATCAAAAAGTTTACTACAACTCGGCCATCATTTGTGGGGAGAGGTTTTGCCTCTGCCCATTTGGAAACATAATCAATGGCTACGAGTATGTAGAGATAAGAATGAGATTTTGGAAAGGGCCCCATAAAGTCAATTCCCCAAACATCGAACACCTCGCATACTTGGATGCTTTGTTGAGGCATTTCATCCCGTTTAGTGATTTGACCGGCCCGTTGGCATGCGTCACAAGCCTTACAAACGGCGTAGGCATCTTTGAATATTGTAGGCCAATAAAAACCGGCCTCGTAGACTTTCCTCCCCGTAATTTGGGGACCAAAGTGCCCACCCGTTGGACCACGGTGACAATCAAGAAGAATTTGAGTGCATTCCTTTCCCAAAACGCACCTCCGAATCATACCATCTACGCAACGCCTAAAAAGATAAGGGTCTTCCCAGAAGTAGTATTTTAGGTCACTAAAGAATTTTTTTTCTTTTCTGATGTGACCAACCGGTTTCTAAGTACCCTCCTACAAGATAGTTGGCTATGTCAACAAACCAAGGATCATCAATTTTCTCAATTTTCATGAGATTTTCGTCCAGAAAGTTATCTTGGATAACAGTCTCATGGAGAACCTCAAGATTCGGGTTCTCAAGTCGAGAAAGGTGATCGGCAGCTAGGTTTTCGGCCCCCTTTTTGTCTTTAATATCAATGTCAAATTCTTGCAAAAGCAAAACCCAACGTATTAACCGGGGTTTAGCATCTTGCTTAGCAAGCAAGTACTTTAATGCTGAATGGTCTGTATAGACAACCGTCTTTGCTAGTACCAAATAAGATCGGAATTTATCAAACGAAAAGACAATTGCCAGGAGTTCCTTCTCGGTGGTAGTGTAATTAAGTTGTACTCCTTGCAATGTCTTACTAGCATAATAAATGGGCTGGAAATGTTTTTCAATTCTTTGCCCCAAGACGGCACCAATAGCAAAGTCACTAGCATCACACATAAGTTCGAATGGAATTGACCAATTCGGTGATATGAGAATGGGTGATTGCGTGAGTTTTGCTTTAAGGAGGTTAAAGGCGTTAAGACATTCGTCCGTAAAGACAAATGGAGCGTCTTTTTCAAGAAGTTTGTTCATTGGGGTTGCAATTTTGGAAAAATCTTTAATGAACCGTCGGTAGAAACCGGCGTGCCCCAAAAAACTTCTTACACCTTTCACGTTCGATGGTGGTGGTAATTTAGCTATGACTTCCACTTTAGCTCTGTCCACCTCCAGTCCCGCAGAGGAAATTTTATGACCTAAAACAATGCCCTCTCTTACCATAAAATGGCATTTTTCCCAGTTAAGTACAAGATTAGATTCTTCACACCTAATCAACATACGCTCAAGATTATGAAGACATGAGTCAAAAGAATCACCGAAGACTGAAAATTCATCCATGAATACTTCCATAAAGTCTTCAATCATATCATGAAAAATAGCTACCATACACCTTTGGAAGGTGGCAGGAGCATTGCATAAGCCAAAGGGCATACGTCGATAGGAGAAAGTACCATAAGGGCATGTAAAGGTTGTTTTCTCTTGGTCCTCGGGTGCTATAGGGATTTGGAAATATCCCGAGAAACCGTCAAGAAAACAATAAAAGTTCTTTCCTGCTAACCTTTCCAACATTTGATCAATGTAAGGTAGGGGAAATGGTCTTTTCGGGTAGCATCATTTAATTTTCTGTAATCAATACATACCCTCCAACCCGTGACAGTCCTGGTGGAAATTAATTGATCGTTTTCATTGGTGATAACGGTCATGCCACCCTTTTTGGGTACACATTGGACCGGACTCACCCAAGGACTATCCGAAATTGGGTAAATAAGACCTGCATCAAGGAGTTTGACAATCTCCTTTTTAACGACTTCTTGCATATTAGGGTTTAGTCGCCTTTGCCTTTGTACACATGGCTTATAGTCATCTTCCATTAAAATCTTATGCATACAATAAGAGGGACTTATACCCTTGATGTCATGTATTTTCCATGCTAGAGCCGGTTTATGGGATTTTAACATGGAAACAAGTTTAGACTTCTCACTTACAGAGAGTTCGGATGAAATGATAATCGGGAGAGTAGAATCCTCTTGAAGGTAAGCATATTCTAAGTGTCTTGGAAGTGGCTTCAGTTCCAAAACGGGAGGTTCTTCAATCGATGTTTTACATCGGTACTCATTTTTTAAATCCAACTTTCTGTATTCTTCATCATTTGGCTCATAACCGTTAGCCATAAAAGCGGTCAACATCTCCACTTCTTCCACCATGTTCTCTTCATTACCTTCCGCAAAAATGCATTCTCCCGAACCTTGCAATTCTGGAAATTCCTGCAACAACTCTGAATATGTGTCTACGGTTTGCAAATAGTAACATTGATCATCAGTAGACTCGGAGTATTACAGGGCATGGTCAACGGAAAAGGTGACCTTAATATCCTCAATTCTAAGGGTTAATTTCTGCCCATGAACATCTATCATAGCTCTAGCGGTATTGTGAAAAGGTCGACCCAATATAAGAGGCACACATGTGTCCTCCTCCATGTCCAAAATTACAAAATCGGCCAGAAATACTAGGGTACCCACTTTTACTAACATATTCTCTAAAATTCCACGAGGGAATTTAACAGAGCGGTCCGCTAGTTGAATTGCCATTCGGGTTGGTTTTAGTACCCCGGGGTCTAGCTTAACATATAATGAATAAGGCATCAAATTAATGCTAGCCCCTAAATCCGCTAATGCTTTAATGCATTCCAAATCTCCTAGGAGACATGGTATGGTAAAACTTCCAGGATCTGCTAACTTCTTTGGTATTTTGTTCATCAAAATTGCGGAACAATTAGCATTCATGGTGATGGATGAAAGTTCCTCCATTTTCTTCCGATTAGTAAGTAAGTCTTTTAAGAACTTAGCATACTTGGGCATACCTGAGATTACATCAATGAAAGGCATATTTATGTTAATTTGTTTAAACATATCTAGAAATTTTGACCTTTCGGCCTCTAGCCTTTCTTGTTGTTGCTTTCTTGGGTATGGGAGCGGTGGTTGATATGGTTTCACTACGGGTTTCTCCCGTTCTTCCTTTTCAACCACTTATTCCGGCTCCTTAACCGGTTCATCATTTCGGTTCAACGGAACACTGAAATCAGAATTTTCGGGAATTCTTGGAGCATCGTATGCTAAACCACTCTGTGTGGTAATAACATTGGCGTGCTCATTTCGAGGGTTCTCATTAGTATCGTCCGGTAAACTTTCTGGTTTTCTCTCACTAAGTAAACTAGCTAAACCACTCATTTGCTTCTCCAGATTCTGAATTGAGGCTTGTTGGTTTCTAAGCTGGTGTTCGTTTTTCTCGTTTGTTTGGTTTATGTTTGTGACAAGCTGAGTTTGTGATGCAATCAAATTTTCCAACATACTCTCCAAATTTGACTTTTTCTCTTCCTGTTGGGGTTTTTGATAAAAACCCGGAGTTTGTTGTTGAAACCTACTACTTGACCCTTGTTGGTAATTGGAATTTTGACCTTGAGGGTTGTAGAGGTTGTTGAAGTTCAGGTTAAATTGGGCTCTTCCTTGAAATTGATTATTATTTCTTTGGCTTATGAAAGCCACTTCTTCTTTTTTGAGCCATTGTTAGACCGGCATCACAATCTTTTCCTAAATGGAGTCTACCACAGTATTCACAACCTACTTTCATACTATGAATTTCCTTGGTGATTTTGTCCATGTTTCGAGCAACACTGTCTATTTTCACACTTAGGGAACTAAGGTCATCATAAGCACCGGCTCTTTGGACTTGAGCATTACGAGTAATTGGTTGTTCTTGATGCCACTCATGAGAATAATTGGCTAGCTTCTCGATTATCTCATAAGCCTCTTGCTCGGTTTTGTCCATGAGTGAACCTCCGGACGCTTGATCAATGGAAATTCGGGTTGCAAAATCACAACCCTTGTAAAAGATTTGGACTTTTTGGAAGGTATCCAAACCATGGTTTGCACAACCTCTCAGCATTTTGGAAAATCGATTCCATGCTTCGTACAAGGTTTCCATCGGCTTTTGACAGAATTGGGTAATTTCGTGTTGGAGTCTCGCGGACTTAGATGCTGGAAAATATTTCTTAAGAAATTTTTCCAACATACCTTCCCAAGTTTCTATCGTAGCCTCGGCCAATGAATCTAACCAACTTCGTGCTTCCCCGTGGAGTGTCCATGGGAAAAGTCTTAAAAATATGGCCTGGTCAGTGTCTGGTTTAAGTTTGAATAGAAGACATATCTCTTGAAAGAGACGAATATGTTCGTTTGCATCTTCATTTGGACCACCACTAAATTGACACCTGTTATTAATTATTTGGAGAATAGGTCCTTTTATTTCAAAATTTACCTCACCAGTGGGCAGAGTAATGGCACTACCATGCCCGGTTTGGGTTGCCTTCATCTTGGCCGCCATTGATTGTCTTTGTACCACCGGTCTTGCTTCTCCTTCCATTTCAAATTTTAGAGGAGGAACGGGCTCACCAAATTCAGAATATCTCGGCTTGGTTGTACTTGATTCCGACTCAAAAGTTTCCTGCTTTGATGAAGATTCAAAAAGTTCAAGTACTTCTTTCGGGATCCTACTAAGCTTTCTATCAGGTTCCGTAAGTGGTGTAAGTAATGGAGAATCTGAACTTCGGGTATGTGGCATATGCAACCTAAAATCTGTCAATCACACAACTAACAAAACTATTAAATGCACCGATTCTATAAGTTTAAAATTCAAAGACTATTAATAATTTAAAATAATTAAGAAACTACTTAATCACAAATTAGTCAATAATTCTATTTTGACACAAAACTGTCCCCGGCAGCGGCGCCAAAAACTTGATGTGCGAAATCAGGTATATAAATTATCTTTGGAAAACACCGGTTAAAAAGACTATTACACACTAACGGGCAGTGTACCCGATCGTGTAGTAGTATAAATAATGGTTTAGTTCCGTGTATCGTTCCAAGGACAGTTGTATTAGTCAAACTAGAATTAGAAACTATATTATGATTAACTAAGTAAATGAAACTTAAAGGTACAAGATATTATGTTTTTGTGGCTTTTTAACGATTTACTCAAATCAGAGAAGGTTAAAAGTAAAAACAATATTTTTAGTCTTTTAAGTTTATATAATGAAAATAAGTGCAAAGAAAGCAATTAAGATAGTTTGATTTAGATCAAAGAGATGAAACGTTCATCTAGATATTTTACCCTCGGTATTGGATGTAAGTTTTGCTGTTAAGGCCTGATTGAATGATTATGTGTGTAAGTTATCTAATAGGTTCACTAAGAGTTCTCTTAAATAAACACGCAAACACAATTACAAGATCAAGGGTTCCCTTTTCTCTATAGTTCTCGTGTTTGTAATCAAATAACTATGAAATGTGCTAATCACCTAAATCGATCCGCCAAGAGTTCTCTTTAGCGAGTACTCAAACTAGAAGTACTAAGTGAGGGTTCCCTATTACCTAGACCTTTTTGTTTGTGACTAGTTGATTAGCAAGATCAAAGACTTAAATAACAATTGTCTTTGCGTTCGCTCTACACAATTCATTCCTATATTGTTTAATCGTATTGATCTAATTTACCCCCTTGGTCCGGTTTAGTAAACAATTGTAACGACCCGGAAATTTCCGACCAAATTTAAACCCTAATCTCTATATGTTTCCGACACGATAAGCAAAATCTGTAACGTTGAGTCTAGAAAATTTTAAAAAGATGTTCATATAATTCATTTGACCTTCGACTGCTCTCGACGATTCACGAACCACTATTTGTAAACAGATACATATATATTTAAATATGTGAATTGGAAATATAATTGAAATATTGTATGACGTAATTGTAAGAACTAATAATGTAAAATGAAATATAATAACAATTACTTAAAAGGTATCTATATATGTAAATGATGTATATATGCTTTCGAGTTTATTTTGTAAATGACAGTAACGCTCAATTGTAATTCGCTCGATACTAAACGAGTTAAAAAATGAATATATATAATTTTAAAATAAACGGTGATTTGAAAATGTGTTCTAGGCTTGTTAAAATGTATTTAGGACCTGGTTATTAATTTTTAAAACTTTTTATATTTTACTTGGGGTTGGGAGTGAACAATTAATGTATATCTTTTTTTATAGTTAATGCTCGAATTTTATATCTTAATGAGCGAAATAAAGAAAGTTAATTACTGTAAAAATTTAGAATTTTTCTGGAGACTTTTATTCGCCACTGAATTAACAACGGAGCGCGATATAATACCCGTTAAACTGTCGGTAGATAAATTAAAAATCACGATGGCTAAACTGTTGATGATTGATGATAATTGAATCACTTTTTGTTTAATTATCTTAATTGATGCAAATGTTTTGTTTTTGTATTCCATTGAGCCCCACTATCTATATCACCATACTTATGCATATACACGTATTACTTCACCAACCAAGTTTATATCACCTTCCTTTCTTGTTTCTTCCTGCTCTTTCTTTTATGTCGAGTACTATCACCTTTCATCATCAAAAACCACCACATCGTTTCTTCTTTCAAACTACACCATCACCCATAGTTGTTGAACCACGATCAAGAACCATCACCACCAAAGATACCACCCTCTTCTCTCCTTCCTCTATATTTTCTTTTCTTATTCGTATGCTAACCACCATCACTACTATTACTCCTAAACTCTATCTTTCTGTTTCTTTGACAATCGTCATCACCACCTTTAAATCTTTTCCTGCTAATCGATCTCCCACCATCATTCGACATTATTCACCACTCAACCTTACCTTGATCACTATCAAAGTCATGATCTTCGGCCACCACCGGACATCTTCACCACCGCCACCCTACACCTTCACTCTCCACCGTAAACCAACACTATTAGAACCACCACTAAACCCATTTGTGTTGCTATTCAAATTTTTTTCTCTGTTTCAGTTAGAACCCACAACCATAACCCACCAAGAACAACCTCCATATCTCTCTCCCTCTCTCTCTAACTCGATCTCTCTTCTAGTTTGATTCGAAAATCACCACCATACCATTACCATCTTCAACCATCGAAACCCACTTCAACCATCAAACCGCCACCTTTATCAAAAACCATTTTTCATTAAACCCATTTATTAAGAGATCGCAATTGCTACTACTATTAATCTATCTTCTACAAAACATAACCGGAATAACTAGCCACACCTTTGTTATACGTGTTACTCGTGGATATCCCTAGTCTTTCTGTTTCGAAAACCACTCATTTGTCGAAGTATTTTCCTGTTATTGTTACTCCTTCGAAACCATTTGCTATTAAGAGCAACGATGATATGATAACGATGATGCTATTATAAACGACGAAACTATTATATTTTTTTTCTTTTGGTTCGAGTATTCAGACTATCATCACAATAATTTTTTTACGGTGAACTAAATCTTTATATTATTGAAGGGGTGGGACACCTTATGTTTTATTCATGATGATATGTATCATATAAACTTTTCACAGATGTCAATTTGTGGTTATTTAAATGAATCCACTTTACAAAAGCTTTATGACATCAAGATATCAACCAATACTCTAGCTTACTCCACGAAGTGGTTTTGATATGATCGGGTATTTTTTTTTAAACGTTAAATGGACGGTTTATATTGGGTTTTGATGTTGGGCCGGTTAATTGATGTGGGCTGATAATCTCAGTTGGGCCGAAAGTAGGAATAGCAGTTGGAAACTAACACGTTAGATGATGATTATAATAACATGATGGGATACATAAAACGAGGATGATTAGAATTAGGAAATGAAAACGAACAGAAGACGGGTTATAAGAATACAAAGTAGATATTAAAATAGAAAGGTGATGGGTGGCATAATGGTTTGGTGTTGTGATGTTTAAGTTAGAGGTCTCGGGTTCGAGCTTGGGCATGGGCGTTTATATTTTTAGGAGCTTATTTTGGAGGTAGCCTATTTTAATTATTATTGTTATTATTATTACTAATACAAATATTAAGTATTTCTTTTTATAAAATTTTTTTTTTTTTATATAACTATTATTATTATAAGATGGAACAACTTTTATTTATTATTATCAATATTATTTTATCAAATAACTATTAGTTATATAAAACTATATTTACTACATATAATCTAACTATATTAATATTTTATAATAATAATTAATAAATGTAATTAATTAAGTTATTAATGAAACACATAATTAAAATAATAAGTAATTCATTAATATAACATAAATCTGTTCGATTACGATTATATGTTTTAATATATATATATTTAATTTAGGTTCGTGAATCCGAGGCCAACCCTACAATTGTTTAATGATGTTATATGTATTTTTACTACAAAATACAGTATGGTGAGTATATAGTCCCACTTTTAAACTCTAAATATTTCGGGATGAGAATACATGTATTTTATGTTTTACGTTATGGACACAAGTAACTGAAAAATATATTCTACGTTGAGTTGTACCACTGGCATACTTCCCTGTAGCTTGGTAACTAATATTTACAGCGGTATTGTAAACGCGAATCCTGTTGATAGATCTATCGGGCCTGACAACCCCAACCGGACTGGACGACCAGTATTCAACGGTTGCACAGTACTTCGTTTCGTGACTACACTTGGTACAGTGTAGTAAGATTTCATATTAAAGGGAATATGCGACGTGATTAATTGTTAAGTATGGTTACCAAGTGCTCAACCACTTAGAATATTTTTATTAAAATGTTTATATATGAAATCTTGTGGTCCATAGTTATTACACTGCTAGCATCAAACCTATATATCTCACCAACTTTATGTTGACATTTTAAAACATGTTGTTCTCAGGTACGAATTAAGTCTTCCGCTGTGCATTAGCTCATATTAAGGACATTACTTGGAGTCGATCATCGCGATGGGACCAACTATTGATGACTTCGTCCGGCAGGATAAGGTCGAGGTCTTTACAGGTGGTATCAGAGCGTTGGTCTTAGCGAACCAGGCCTCGCATTAGTGTGTCTAACTGGTAGTTGTTAGGATGCATTAGTGAGTCTGAACTTTGACCGTGTCTACATGTTAAAAAGTTTTGCTTATCACATCTAGTCAGTAATCATCTGCTTATCATCCTTAGGAAATTGCCTGCCTATCATTCTTAAGTCTAGACACGTCTTACTGCATTTAGTGCATCGATAGTGTATAGACAAAATTCATATCTTAGCGCATCTGTAGACCTTCCTGACATATGCCGTAAATTCCTCTGTAGTTTACGAAATCTTTAGGAATATATATAGATATTCTATATAGTTAGAATATTATCCGATATCCAAAAATCATTTCACATCGAAGATCCCTTCCATCCACCGAATTGCTCTATTGGTGACGAACCTGAAGCACTTACCGGCGAACCTGTTCGAGAAACCATTTTCTCTCTCATTTCTCGAGTATCTCGTCACGATTATATCCTATCCCATATTTCGGATCTTGTTCATTCGCTCACTCCAACTGCCAATCATCCCGGAGTACTAGCAGAAATTAACGAACTTCGCGCTCGCGTGACGACTTTGAAAAACACGGTGCGAAGGTTACAAACATCAGCAGCATCACCGACGTCAACGACATTATCAGCATCAACACCAACCGTATCATTCCCACCACCAACAATCACATTCGCACCACGCACCTCAATATCATCATCTGAACTTCGAGTATGATCTTCGTTCTACATATCGTTCTACATCGATTATCATCGCTTTACGTATCGTTTTACCTCATTTATTTTCGTTCAACAAGACGATTGTGTAATTTCTAAAATTTTAGAGATTATGTAATCTAGTATTAATGACAAATCAAATGAGTTTAATATCCTATTGATTCATTAAATCCATGATTAGATCTGGCGAAAATATATATGCAAGTATATTTTCATAAAGATCGTAATTAAAAATTCTTTCGTACAAACTGTTAATGATGAAAATATTTTAACGGGTGGGTAGTACCCGAGGAATATTTAGATTTCACATTAATAAGTTACACTGTACATTCTTCGAATCTGATTCAACGCTCATTTACTATCCTACTTACAATTACCGATATATGTATCCGTTCACCACAGAATAACCATTTCTATTAAAATTTCATATTTGGATTTTGACCTATCAGAATTCAACAAGTGGCATAACGAAGAAAACATTGGACAAAAATAAAAAGTGTTAGAAACAAACGAATTAATTAATTGGAATTGTGATAGAATTTCACGCTAACTGTTCCGGCTAACTGTTCCCAGCTAACTGATTAACATTTAATTTATCGCAATTTACATTCTCGCAATTTTATTTATCGTCATTTAATTTCTGTTATTTACTTTTACGCACTATAAATAACGGGACACGTATGCAAGGTTTCGACTTATCATATCGACCCATCTATATATATATTTTGGAACAACCATAGACACTCTATATGTGAAGGTGGGAGTTGGCTATACAGGGTCGGAGTTGATTCCAAAATATATATATACTTTGAGTTGTGATCGACACTGAGACCGGTACACGGGTCACGATACGTATTAATTATGTATATTAATATATATATAAATATATTGAACTGTTGAACTATTGAACCATTGGACAATCGGATTAATAGACTGCTAACTATGGACAAGTAAAATGAATTAAAATATTGATTATAACATATGAAACTAAACTAATCTTCAAGTTTGCCACTTGATTTCATCTTAAACCTCATTCGTATCTTGACGATTACAATTCGCGTTCAAATCTTTCATAATTCTTGAAAACACCTCGATTGAGAAGTTGAACCAGCCGCACCTCGTATACGGAAGAAAGATTTATGCATACAGTGATGCACCTGAAAATTTTCCGAAACCGAAGTTATAGTTAAAACTCATCCGCGTCAAATTCCTTATCATCCATTAGCAAAAACATCCCTACAATTCCTTTTCAAGAAGCTAATTTTGTCACAGCTCCACTTCGACTTCTCAGTAAAACTACTCCTATTATAACCTCGATATATATACGTTGTCCTTTCACCATCGTTATCGGGGAACCTTTTATATTCCCCCATACTACCATAAGCGTTTAATCATCTAAAAACACAATTCGCCCGAAAACACCTCGGATTGATAATCGACGATTCAGATATGGCTGCATTAAATGCAGAGGAAACAGTAAAATTGTAGATGGCCTAAATGGCTAAAAGTTGATGATAAAGAAGGGAGTGTTGGGAACGCTCGATAGAAAATTTGGTACTGAAAAATGGATTGAGCTAACCGTGAAGGAAACAAAGAACAAATACAAGGACTGAATCTGCTTTCAAATAATTCAAATGATTCAGTGTCTGTTGAAACCGTCAGTACGAACCCTACTCCTTATTCTAAACTTTTTCCGATGATATTATTCATCATCATTTTATATTAGATATTATAAGATATCTTCATATCTTCCGTTATACATATTCTTCATATTTCTGGAGATATTTTCACAACTATTCCTATCTGCAATCATTTATCTCTCTGTAACATCTGCGTTACAACATAAAAGAAAATGTGTTAGTTTCTAAATTCTGAAACCTTCAAGTTTAAAATAGGAATGTTCTGAAGTAGTGTTGGGAACTGATGCATGAATTAGTATAATATAATGAAACTTGATCAACTTCATTATATTACAGTAAGTCATGTTAAGTTTCTAATGGAATGTGATGATTCACAGTACCGTCATCATGTGCCATGTTACACGGCTCTTACATTCTATTCAATTCCGAAACGTATTAAGAACAAATCATCTTGATAGTTCTATTTTCATGGATATTCTGGTAATTTGACAAATCAAAATCATGTCATTACCATTCCTTTCTGAGAACATTAGCCATGTTCATTCCAAATCTTATACCTACGAATTCCGAACCATTGCTCGCTTGGCTTAAGGACGGGAAGAGGAAATGAAAGAATGAAGCTCCAAAATAGAAACTAGAGTATAAATCGCAGCAAATAGGAGAAAGAGTAGAAGATGTGGGATATGGAAAAAGGGAACGAATGGGGTAGTTTTATAAGTGAAATATCCGACAAAGAAATCACAACAGATTTGCCACATTAAATCAAAGGAGATCCTGTTTCCTAAATCGCCGAAAAACCAAATCTTAAAAAAAAAAAAAAAAAAAAAAAAAATTTTAAATCTCGTGAATTCTGGAAACCAATCCTAATCACGTCATCGGTTAAAACAATTCCATATTCACTCATTTCATTCTTTTGTGATAGCTTCACTCGTGCGCTTCACATGATCGAATCGTTTTATCCATATCTTCCAATAATAATAAAACTCTATTATTACCTCATATTCGTCATAAAAACATTCCTATTGTTATTTATGACAACCTCTACCAAATTTCGGGGACGAAATTTCTTTAACGGGTGGGTACTGTAACGACCCGGAAATTTCCGACCAAATTTAAACCCTAATCTCTATATGTTTCCGACACGATAAGCAAAATCTGTAACGTTGAGTCTAGAAAATTTTAAAAAGATGTTCATATAATTCATTTGACCTTCGACTGCTCTCGACGATTCACGAACCACTATTTGTAAACAGATACATATATATTTAAATATGTGAATTGGAAATATAATTGAAATATTGTATGACGTAATTGTAAGAACTAATAATGTAAAATGAAATATAATAACAATTACTTAAAAGGTATCTATATATGTAAATGATGTATATATGCTTTCGAGTTTATTTTGTAAACGACAGTAACGCTCAATTGTAATTCGCTCGATACTAAACGAGTTAAAAAATGAATATATATAATTTTAAAATAAACGGTGATTTGAAAATGTGTTCTAGGCTTGTTAAAATGTATTTAGGACCTGGTTATTAATTTTTAAAACTTTTTATATTTTACTTGGGGTTGGGAGTGAACAATTAATGTATATCTTTTTTTATAGTTAATGCTCGAATTTTATATCTTAATGAGCGAAATAAAGAAAGTTAATTACTGTAAAAATTTAGAATTTTTCTGGAGACTTTTATTCGCCACTGAATTAACAACGGAGCGCGATATAATACCCGTTAAACTGTCGGTAGATAAATTAAAAATCACGATGGCTAAACTGTTGATGATTGATGATAATTGAATCACTTTTTGTTTAATTATCTTAATTGATGCAAATGTTTTGTTTTTGTATTCCATTGAGCCCCACTATCTATATCACCATACTTATGCATATACACGTATTACTTCACCAACCAAGTTTATATCACCTTCCTTTCTTGTTTCTTCCTGCTCTTTCTTTTATGTCGAGTACTATCACCTTTCATCATCAAAAACCACCACATCGTTTCTTCTTTCAAACTACACCATCACCCATAGTTGTTGAACCACGATCAAGAACCATCACCACCAAAGATACCACCCTCTTCTCTCCTTCCTCTATATTTTCTTTTCTTATTCGTATGCTAACCACCATCACCACTATTACTCCTAAACTCTATCTTTCTGTTTCTTTGACAATCGCCATCACCACCTTTAAATCTTTTCCTGCTAATCGATCTCCCACCATCATTCGACATTATTCACCACTCAACCTTACCTTGATCACTATCAAAGTCATGATCTTCGGCCACCACCGGACATCTTCACCACCGCCACCCTACACCTTCACTCTCCACCGTAAACCAACACTATTAGAACCACCACTAAACCCATTTGTGTTGCTATTCAAATTTTTTTCTCTGTTTCAGTTAGAACCCACAACCATAACCCACCAAGAACAACCTCCATATCTCTCTCCCTCTCTCTCTAACTCGATCTCTCTTCTAGTTTGATTCGAAAATCACCACCATACCATTACCATCTTCAACCATCGAAACCCACTTCAACCATCAAACCGCCACCTTTATCAAAAACCATTTTTCATTAAACCCATTTATTAAGAGATCGCAATTGCTACTACTATTAATCTATCTTCTACAAAACATAACCGGAATAACTAGCCACACCTTTGTTATACGTGTTACTCGTGGATATCCCTAGTCTTTCTGTTTCGAAAACCACTCATTTGTCGAAGTATTTTCCTGTTATTGTTACTCCTTCGAAACCATTTGCTATTAAGAGCAACGATGATATGATAACGATGATGCTATTATAAACGACGAAACTATTATATTTTTTTTCTTTTGGTTCGAGTATTCAGACTATCATCACAATAATTTTTTTACGGTGAACTAAATCTTTATATTATTGAAGGGGTGGGACACCTTATGTTTTATTCATGATGATATGTATCATATAAACTTTTCACAGATGTCAATTTGTGGTTATTTAAATGAATCCACTTTACAAAAGCTTTATGACATCAAGATATCAACCAATACTCTAGCTTACTCCACGAAGTGGTTTTGATATGATCGGGTATTTTTTTTTTAAACGTTAAATGGACGGTTTATATTGGGTTTTGATGTTGGGCCGGTTAATTGATGTGGGCTGATAATCTCAGTTGGGCCGAAAGTAGGAATAGCAGTTGGAAACTAACACGTTAGATGATGATTATAATAACATGATGGGATACATAAAACGAGGATGATTAGAATTAGGAAATGAAAACGAACAGAAGACGGGTTATAAGAATACAAAGTAGATATTAAAATAGAAAGGTGATGGGTGGCATAATGGTTTGGTGTTGTGATGTTTAAGCGAGAGGTCTCGGGTTCGAGCTTGGGCATGGGCGTTTATATTTTTAGGAGCTTATTTTGGAGGTAGCCTATTTTAATTATTATTGTTATTATTATTACTAATACAAATATTAAGTATTTCTTTTTATAAAAATTATTTTTTTTATATAACTATTATTATTATAAGATGGAACAACTTTTATTTATTATTATCAATATTATTTTATCAAATAACTATTAGTTATATAAAACTATATTTACTACATATAATCTAACTATATTAATATTTTATAATAATAATTAATAAATGTAATTAATTAAATTATTAATGAAACACATAATTAAAATAATAATTAATTCATTAATATAACATAAATCTGTTCGATTACGATTATATGTTTTAATATATATATATTTAATTTAGGTTCGTGAATCCGAGGCCAACCCTACAATTGTTTAATGATGTTATATGTATTTTTACTACAAAATACAGTATGGTGAGTATATAGTCCCACTTTTAAACTCTAAATATTTCGGGATGAGAATACATGTATTTTATGTTTTACGTTATGGACACAAGTAACTGAAAAATATATTCTACGTTGAGTTGTACCACTGGCATACTTCCCTGTAGCTTGGTAACTAATATTTACAGCGGTATTGTAAACGCGAATCCTGTTGATAGATCTATCGGGCCTGACAACCCCAACCGGACTGGACGACCAGTATTCAACGGTTGCACAGTACTTCGTTTCGTGACTACACTTGGTACAGTGTAGTAAGATTTCATATTAAAGGGAATATGCGACGTGATTAATTGTTAAGTATGGTTACCAAGTGCTCAACCACTTAGAATATTTTTATTAAAATGTTTATATATGAAATCTTGTGGTCCATAGTTATTACACTGCTAGCATCAAACCTATATATCTCACCAACTTTATGTTGACATTTTAAAACATGTTATTCTCAGGTACGAATTAAGTCTTCCGCTGTGCATTAGCTCATATTAAGGACATTACTTGGAGTCGATCATCGCGATGGGACCAACTGTTGATGACTTCGTCCGGGAGGATAAGGTCGAGGTCTTTACAACAATCAATCTAAAACAAGTTGATTGTAAATCAATATGATACATCAACAAGAATTCACTTTATCAACAACATATCAATTAACTAGATACAAATGATTAAACATCAATAAGCATGGTTCTTTAATTCAAGCCTCAATCTTTCACACATAGTACATACAATCAATGTAGCGACCCGACCAAATCATGTTTGACGGCGCCAACTACTTCGGTCCCGTTGCGTGGTCATAAGTCTTTATTATGACTTTTGACCAAAATATGTCGCATTTATTTTATAAGAAAAAGGATGTTTCAAGTTAACAAATGTAGTTCGAAAGACTAGTTACATTACAATGTTTAACGTACGAATGAAACCTATGCGACACAATTTAAAGTAGTCAAAAGACGCTCCATCTATGCATGTATACTCGACATCCAAGCAAGTATCAAAAAGAGTGCGGAAGCATGTATCAAGTAGCTTTCAAGGACCTGAGAAAACATATAGAAAACTGTCAACGAAAACGTTGGTGAAATCATAGGTGTTTTAGTAAACGTTGCATTTGAACCACAAGATTTAATATAATATGATTATCTAAATCATTTGCATTCCAAAGTTGTTATTTGTTTCACGGGCACCCAATTATCAAACTTAACTGTTTTGCACCCTTCGCGTAGTGTTAGAACATACACTAGACCCGAAAATATATTTCATCCGCTAACGGTAGCGAACCGTCCGAATGAGGCTCGTCAAGCCCATGTGATCACATAATATAAGTTCACGTTTACACCCTGCAAGTGTAACTAATGATAATTGAATTGAGGCTTTTTGTTCAAACCCGTACGTGGAATGTTCGTTTTCGTACTTGTGTTCAAGTGTAAAAGTATGATACGTATATGTTTCTCATCCCATAGTTTAAAGCATAAAAGTTGTTGAAAGATGGGACTATGATCTCACCTTGAGTGCACGTATGAAAAGTACTTCACAAAGTAACGTGTGTGAAGGATAGTGCTAGTCTTGACCTAAACCAATAGGTCGTATCAATAACGGTAAACACGATAGGTCAAAGATGTTTAATTAGTCCTATGGCTCGTTACGACTCGATTATGTAGCATGTGAATCAAATTGTCAAGTTTCATGCAAGATACAAGTACAGAAACAAGTTAGGAAGGTTGCATAATCATTTGGTTAAGTTTGACAAAAAGTCAAACTTTGGTCGGTCAAAGTCAACGAAAGTCAACACGTTCGGGTCGGGTCCCGAACTATTTTTCTGAGGTTTTTATTCATATATAAGCATGTTAGAACAAGTCTCATGTGAATCGGAGGTCCATAGTGTGCCAAACATTTTTCGTATTTTGACCAAAGAGGTCAGAAACTGGACACGGCTTAGGCCGCGCCGCGGCCCCAAATTGTCGCGCCGCGACAATACACGGGAACTGGTACCAGGTCAGTCTCAAATGTCTAAGTCTCAATTCCAAACACTTTCAAGCATAACTCGCAAACCGCTAATACTTAGAACTCGTATCTTATATCGTTAGAAAGGTAATTTGACAGAGAACACATCTAAATACATTTCACCAACCAAAAATGTTATTTGTAACAATCGGCTTTCCAAAGTAAATGATCAATTAATGCACACATTTAATACACAAATTTGATAAGTGCACATTTATGATTCGGGCATTTAATGCATACATATAACATGCCGTTTTGTAGGTAATCGAGCATACAATACAACTAACTACTTACTAACTACAATTCATGTCATTCAATGCATCAAATATTCATTTCAAGCTTATCAAACCCTAACCCGAATTCACCAAAATCACTAATCAAGTTTATGGAGTTTTCTCAAGCAACCTACACATCAATTTGAAGTTAGTGATACTAGGAACACATTTAATACATGCATTTATAACATTTAACAACATTCAAACAACCAAATCACCAAATCAAACACACCAACGTTCATACTCAAGCTAGTTACTTCAAATAACGAAATCGAGCATATAAATCATATATTCATGTTAGACTTGAGCCATAGACACTAATTAACAACTTTATAAGTTCAAAAATATCAAGAACACAAAATCTAGTGATTTTAGAAAGTTACCCAAACTTGATGAAGTCGGTATGGAATCGAAGAGGAAGTTGCAAGGATTTCAAATATGTAATTTGTTTTGCAAGACACCCGCTAGCTTGGATTTAGATGATGATTCCTTGTTTGAGAAATTGAGAGAAAATATGGAAGTAGAAGAAGAAAAGGGAAAATGAAAAATAAAAGATGGGGGTGGGGGTTGACTAGTCAAAGGCTAGTCACCTCTTTGGCATTTTGGCGAAACTAGTCCCTCAAGTTCGGTTGCGGGTGCGTGAATTACCTAGACGAGATATTTTTAAAACACGTATTAACGGGAGATGTTATAAACATATAACGGGATTTAAATAGTTAAACGGAAAAGTAAACGGAAAAAGGCGGGATGTTACATTACCTACTCCTTAAAAGAAATTTCGTCCCGAAATTTAAGTAGGCGTAGTAGTCGTTGTTTCTTCCTCGGAATCCTGCGTTTCCGGAATTGGGAATAAATGAGGGTATTTCTTTTGCATTTGATCTTGCCTTTCCCAAGTAAACTCGGGTCCTCTTTTGGCGTTCCAACGGACTTTAACAATCGGGATTCGGCTTTGTTTCAATGTCTTGACGGAGGTGTCCACAATTTCAACCGGTTCCTCCACAAAATGAAGCTTGTCATCAATAGTAAGTTCTTCGAGAGGGATGACGATATCGGGTTCGGCAAGACACTTTTTTAAGTTAGATACATGGAAGGTAGGATGAACGGAGTTCAATTGAGGCGGAAGATCTAAACGATAAGCAACGTTTCCAATACGCTCCAAGATTTCGAAAGGACCAATATACCGCGGATTTAGCTTCCCGCGTTTCCCAAAACGGATTACACCTTTCCAAGGTGCAACTTTTAACATTACTCGGTCACCGACTTGAAATTCGAGGTCGTTGCGTCTTTTGTCGGTGTAGCACTTTTGACGACTCCGGGCCGTCCGGAGCCTATCTCGGATTTGTACGATCTTCTCGGTAGTTTCGTGAATGAGTTCGGGTCCGGTGATTTGCACGTCGCCTACCTCGGCCCAACAAAGAGGTGAACGACATTTTCGGCCGTATAGCGCTTCAAAAGGTGCGGCTTTAATACTCGCGTGATAACTATTGTTGTAAGAGAACTCGGCGAGAGGTAAGTGCTTGTCCCAAGCTTTTCCAAAATCAACCACGCAAGCTCGTAACATGTCCTCCAAGGTTTGAATTGTACGTTCGCTTTGTCCATCGGTTTGAGGATGATATGCGGTGCTCATGTCTAAACGCGTTCCCAACGCTTCTTGCAAGGTACGCCAAAATCTAGAAACAAAACGGCCATCTCGGTCGGAGATAATCGATAAAGGTACACCGTGTCGGGCTACGATTTCTTTAATGTAAAGTTGCGCAAGTTTCTCCATTTTGTCGGTCTCCTTCATGGCAAGAAAGTGTGCGGATTTGGTGAGACGGTCAATAATAACCCAAATGGTATCATAACCGCCCGTCGTTTTTGGTAGTTTGGTGATAAAATCCATCGTTATCCTTTCCCACTTCCATTGCGGGATCTCGGGTTGTTGAAGTAGTCCGGACGGTCTTTGGTGTTCGGCTTTGACTTTGGAACATGTCAAACACTTGGAAACATAAGTAGCTACGTCCCTTTTGATGTTCGGCCACCAATATTGTTGTTTAAGGTCGTGGTACATCTTATTGGCACCGGGGTGGATCGAGTATCGTGACTTATGGGCTTCATCTAAAATGAGACTTCGTAGGTTCCCATAACTAGGCACCCAAATCCTTCCGGCGAAATATCGGATTCCGGTTTCCTTAGTTTCGAATCGAGAGACGAGAATGTTCAAGAGCTCGTGTGAAACGTTTTCATCCTTGAGAGCCTCATCTTGGTCTACCCGAATTTGGCTATTAAGGTTGGTGTGGATGGTGATGTTTAAGGCTCGGACACGAAGAGGCACCGCTCTTTCTTTTCGACTTAAGGCATCGGCTACTACGTTTGCCTTCCCGGGATGGTAACGAAGTTCGCAATCGTAATCGTTTAAGGTTTCAATCCACCTTCGTTGTCTCATGTTTAGTTGCTTTTGATCGAAGATGTGTTGGAGACTTTTGTGATCGGTAAAGATAGTACTCTTGGTTCCATAAAGATAGTGTCTCCACATTTTAAGTGCAAAGACAACGGCTCCGAGTTCGAGATCATGTGTCGTGTAGTTTCGTTCATGAATTTTGAGTTGTCGAGAAGCATAAGAAATGACTTTCGTTCGTTGCATCAACACACACCCAAAACCATGTTTCGAGGCGTCGCAATACACAACAAAATCATCGTTGCCTTCGGGAAGTGACAAGATAGGAGCGGTGGTAAGCTTTGTCTTCAAGATTTGGAACTCGAATTCTTGCTCGGTTGCCCAAATGAATTTCTTTCCCTTGTGAGTTAATGCGGTTAGAGGACGTGCAACCAAAGAGAAGTTTTCGATGAATCTACGATAGTACCCGGCGAGACCCAAGAATTGACGAATGTGAGTCGGAGTAGTAGGAGTTTCCCATTTACTAATGGCTTCGATTTTTGATGGATCGACTTTAATACCTTGGTCACTTACAACATGACCAAGAAATTGAACTTCCTTCAACCAAAATTCACACTTGGAGAATTTGGCATAGAGTCTTTCTTGTCTTAAAAGTTCAAGCACAAGTCGGAGGTGTTCGAATAGACCAAAATATCATCGATGAACACGATAACGAATTTGTCAAGATACGGTTTGCACACGCGGTTCATAAGATCCATGAACACCGCTGGTGCGTTAGTGAGACCAAATGGCATTACAAGAAATTCATAACTACCATAACGAGTTCGGAAAGCGGTTTTGGAGACATCTTCCCCCTTAACCCTTAATTGATGATAACCCGAGCGGAGATCGATTTTTGAATATACGCAAGACCCTTGTAATTGGTCAAAGAGGTCATCGATGCGAGGAAGAGGATATCGGTTCTTAACCGTCAATTTGTTTAGTTCACGATAATCAATGCACATTCGTAGGGATCCGTCTTTCTTTTTAACAAACAAAATCGGAGCGCCCCAAGGTGAATGGCTAGGTTGGATAAAACCACGATCAAGTAGTTCTTGGATTTGACTTTGCAATTCTTGCATTTCGGATGGAGCGAGTCTATATGGTGCACGTGCTACGGGTGCGGCTCCCGGAATAAGATCGATTTGGAATTCAACCGGTCGATGGGGTGGAAGACCCGGCAATTCGTCAGGAAATACATCAAAGAAGTCACTAACAATAGGCACATCATCGATATGCTTCTCATCGGACTCGACTTTCTTAACGTGGGCAAGGATCGCAAAACAACCCTTACGGAGTAGTTTTCTAACTTTAAGGCACGAAACGAGGTTGAGTCTGGTGCAACTCTTATCGCCATAAACAATCAAAGGTTCACCATTCTCGATAGGAATTCGGATTGCGTTAAGATCACAAAGGATGTGAGATTTCGTTTTGACTAACCAATTCATACCGATTATTACATCAAAGCTTCCTAGTTCCATGGGTATCAATTCAATTTCAAATTCCTTACCCAAAATGTTTAACGTACACCCCCGGTAATATGTGTCGGCACTTAATAGTTTCCCGTTAGCCAGTTCAATGGTATAAGTGGTATCTAGTGGAAGTGGTGGAGTGCTAAAATAATGAGTCAAAGTCTTGGATACAAAACTCTTATCGGCACCCGAATCGAATAAACAAGTAACATAAGTGTTGTTGAGGAGAAACGTACCCGTGACTAATTCATTGTCATCTCGGGCTTCCTCGGTGTTGATGTTGAAAGCTCGGCCGCGTGTGTTGGGGTTGGCTTTCTTCTTCGGACAGGCATTTCTAAAATGACCCGTTTGGCCACATTCATAACAAGTACCCGATTTTGGTGCATTGGGCACCTTTTGAGCGACGGGGGCGGCACTTCTACAATCGTTGGCCATATGACCACCCCTTTGGCACCGGTGGCAAAATAGATTGCTACATTCACCATAGTGGTGTTTGTGGCATTTGTTGCCAAAGGGTTTATTTCCGCCATAACTTTTCTTGGCGTCGGAGGTGAAAGGCTTTTTGGTGAAGTTGTTGTTGTAGTTGTTGCTTGATTGAGGGGCTTCCCATTTTCTTTTGTTGTTACCCGACTTGTCCTCGGCTTTAGGCGCCGGTACTACGATTTCGTCAACCGTTTCGATCAATTGGCGGGCAATGTTCAAAGCTTGTTGTAGGTTAGCGGGTTTGGATGACATCACCCCTTGTTTGATGCTCTTTGGAAGACCATACATATAAAGTTCGACCCTTTGAGATTCGGGGTTCACGAGGTTTGGGCACATCAAGGATAGTTCGGCGAATCGTTGATTATAGGCATTGAGATCGTTTCCGACCGCCTCCAAGGTTCTTAGCTCTTGTTCGAGCTTTCGGGTTTCTTCGCGAGGGAAATATTCGATGACCATCTTTTCCCTTAAATCGGCCCAAGAGAGGGCGTGAGCTTCATCGGTACCCACCGATTGTACATAAGTATTCCACCATGTAAGAGCGACACTGGCGAAAGTGTGAGTGGAGTATTTGACCTTGTCTTGGTCCCGACAACCACTTATGCTAAAGACGGCTTTCGTTTGCTCAAACCATCGGGTGAGCACAACCGGTCCCCCGGTTCCATCAAAAGTGTGAGGTTTGCATCCCATGAAGGCTTTATAGGAGCATCCCTCATTTGAGTTACCGGCTCCATTGTTGTTGTTGTTGTTGTTGCTTTGGTTGTTGTTATTATTATTGTTATTGTTGTTGGATGAGTGACCGGCCATGGCCGCATCTACGGCGGTGGCTATCATGCGTTGTAGAGCTTGTTCGGGTGTTTCACGGCGTGGTGCACGACGAGGAGGCATTGTTCCTTCAAAACAAAAGAATACCGTTGGTTAGTATTCTAAATAATACTAACCGTGATATGGAATAAAGATAGAGAGAAAATTTTCCTTGACTCGCCTTAAATTCTTTATGTCATAATGTCGGAACGTTCATATGAGTCACCGTAATATAATCCCGGAAATTATATTACCCTGATTCATATGTGCATTCGACATTATTTCATATAGTCAAGGTGGCGTGTCAATCAAGTTAAACAATGTGAGATTTAGATGAAATAAGAGTAGATATGAGTAGAAGCGTTCGAGTATAAATGCACAAATAGTCAAGTAATTCCTACTTCAAGTCTATATGCCGGTTGTAGTCTAGACTCACCAATGTACCCTATGACTCGGGGTTGACACCAATGAACTCTAAATCCCTACAACCAACGCTCTGATACCATCTGTAGCGACCCGACCAAATCATGTTTGACGGCGCCGACTACTTCGGTCCCGTTGCGTGGTCATAAGTCTTTATTATGACTTTTGACCAAAATATGTCGCATTTATTTTATAAGAAAAAGGATGTTTCAAGTTAACAAATGTAGTTCGAAAGACTAGTTACATTACAATGTTTAACGTACGAATGAAACCTATGCGACACAATTTAAAGTAGTCAAAAGACGCTCCATCTATGCATGTATACTCGACATCCAAGCAAGTATCAAAAAGAGTGCGGAAGCATGTATCAAGTAGCTTTCAAGGACCTGAGAAAACATATAGAAAACTGTCAACAAAAACGTTGGTGAAATCATAGGTGTTTTAGTAAACGTTGCATTTGAACCACAAGATTTAATATAATATGATTATCTAAATCATTTGCATTCCAAAGTTGTTATTTGTTTCGCGGGCACCCAATTATCAAACTTAACTGTTTTGCACCCTTCGCGTAGTGTTAGAACATACACTAGACCCGAAAATATATTTCATCCGCTAACGGTAGCGAACCGTCCGAATGAGGCTCGTCAAGCCCATGTGATCACATAATATAAGTTCACGTTTACACCCTGCAAGTGTAACTAATGATAATTGAATTGAGGCTTTTTGTTCAAACCCGTACGTGGAATGTTCGTTTTCGTACTTGTGTTCAAGTGTAAAAGTATGATACGTATATGTTTCTCATCCCATAGTTTAAAGCATAAAAGTTGTTGAAAGATGGGACTATGATCTCACCTTGAGTGCACGTATGAAAAGTACTTCACAAAGTAACGTGTGCGAAGGATAGTGCTAGTCTTGACCTAAACCAATAGGTCGTATCAATAACGGTAAACACGATAGGTCAAAGATGTTTAATTAGTCCTATGGCTCTGATGTTAAGCGAGGTGTATATAAAATAGTTATTAAATTTTAGCAGGAAATACTATTAAATACGATACAATTTTACACAAGATATTTATTTATTTATAGAATGGATATACTTAAACCTTGCTACAACACTTATAGGCAGTGTACCTAATCGTACAGTAGTGTAGTTTTTAGTAAGTCCGGTTCGTTCCACAGGGAAATCTTTAAACAAAGCTCAACGCTATATTAGCTTACTTTTATAAAAATACAAATATATATATAAGTAATATTATTATTATAAAGGGGGGTTTTTACCGTTTAATGACCGGTTTGTCGATTTTAAAACTTTAGTCGCAGTTAAAACCTAATGTAAAATATAAAATAAATACAAGACTTAAATTAAAGCGTAAAGTAAATAACGATAATGAAATTGCGAATAATAAAAGTGCGATAAAATAAACTTGCGATAATTAAAAAGTACGATAATTAAAAGTGCAATTAAATAACAATAAATAAAAGTGCGATAATTAGAAGTGCAATTAAATATAAAATAAAGGAAATTAAATATGAAATAAAAGAATTATGCTTATTTAAACTTCCGTAATCATGATGTTTGACGTGTTGATTTTAGTTTTATGCCCATGGGTTAATTGTCCTTTGTCCTGGATTATTTAATATGTTCGTCTGGTTTTTGTCCATAACAGTCCATCAGTCATAAATATAAATTGCAAGTGTCCTTGTCAAATTATTATTATACCCGAAGATAAATATTTCAACTAATTGGGGATTCGAATTGTAACAAGGTTTTAATACTTTGTTTAATGAATACACCAGGTTATCGACTGCGTGTAAACCAAGGTTTTACTACTTTGTTAACAATTACACCAATTACCCTTGAATGTAATTTCACCCCTGTTTTAATTATTCTAGTGGCTATTAATCCATTCCCGTGTCCGGTTAAATGAACGATTATTCGTACATATAAATACCCCGCCCATCGTGTCCGATCGAGTGTATATGGTAATTTATAGGGACGCCCAATTGTAAATCTTTATATTAACATTAACAAACTTTCATTTAGTTAAACAAATATAAAGCCCATTAATAGCCCATAGTCTAATTTCCACAAGTGTCGTTCTTTTATCCAAACCCCAATTATGGTACAAAGCCCAATTACCCAATTTTAGTAATTAGCCCAACATCATGATTACTTCGTTTTAAATAAGCATAATAATAACTTAGCTACGAGACATTAATGTAAAAAGGTTGAACATAACTTACAATGATTAAAAATAGCGTAGCGTTACACGGACAGAATTTCGACTTACACCCTTACAACATTCGCTAACATACCCTTATTATTAGAATTATAATTAAAATTAAAATATAAATTATAAATATAAATATAAATTTTACGTATGAAGAGGAAGAAAAAGATATGAAATTTTGATCAGAATTCGGTTGGCTTTATAGCCAGAGTTGAAAATTGGGGCTCCGCGACTCGCGGCAAAAACCCCTTCAATCTCCGCGAGTCGCGGAGATAGTATTTACAGCTCAGTCCTTGGAGTTTTCTCTGCCGACGGTTTTTTATATATAAATATAATATATATATAATTAATATAATTAATTATATATTATATTATATTTATATAAATAGTTAACTTGTAATTTTTAGTCCGTTGCGTCGAGCGTTAAGAGTTGACTCTGGTCCCGGTTCCGGATTTTCAAACGTCCTCGCGTACAATTTTATATTTTGTACTTTGCGTTTTGAATCTTGTACTCTTGTAATTTCGAGACGTTTCTTATCAATAATTGGAACCTTTTTGATTGTCTTTTGTTCTTTTGAGCTTTTTGGTCGTTTGCGTCTTCAATTCGTCGAATCTGTCTTTTGTCTTCACCTTTTATTATTTAAACGAATATCTCTTGTAAATAGAACAATTGCAACTAAAAGCTTGTCTTTCTTGAGGAATAATGCTATGAAATATATGTTCGTTTTTAGCATTATCAAATATTCCCACACTTGAGCGTTGCTTGTCCTCAAGCAATATTGTCTTGAAATACTAGAATCACTTCTTTATTCTTCACACTTTGTACATCAGTGATTTTTATACGGCGGTATAAACAATGGTAGTAACGATATGGTTTACAGTCCCACATGACTATAAAAATTTAGATCCATTAAGGAAATTGGATCTTTATGAAAACATTTGATCTTTTGAAAATTAAATCTAGTTTTTACCCTAGATAAGTTTTCCGGAATAACCCTTTACCGGTGTTTGCAAAATATTTTTGTGGGTTTGGTGGGTTTCAAATTTGAAAATTTTAGCTCAAAACTTGCGGTTTTGTGTCACCCACTTGCTAACCTTGTATTTGGAAAGCAACACGTCCAGTTTACTTGTTCCGTATATTACCTTTCGGCAAACTACCGTCCGGTTGTAAAGGAAAGCGTTGAACAAGAAACTGTTAAGGCAATGTCCCGTGACATGCTTTTGATTATGGTCTATAACGTGTCGGACGCAATTACTATCCTTGGTAGGAGCAATAGTAAAGCTCACCCTTATAATTTGTCGGTTTGACACAAGGTCCTGTCTTTGACCATGCTATGCAACCACCGTTCTTACGGTTGACACCCGATTTAGTTCAGGTGACCTAATGAATTCCAGGTGAATTCCTAGGATTTTACGTTCAATGGTAATGAACGCATTGAAAATAGGGTTTTCAGAAAACAAATCGGTTTATAATTTTAATCAAAATATTTTCTCGTTCAAGCTCGAGTTTAGATATCATTGAATTCCATGAGTTTGAATTCTCAATCTTTAAGGTCAATCTCTAGGATTGAGTAATATCAGTCTTAAAAGCTGATTTTTAATCTTTAAGGAGATTATCCTTTCTGGGGATCTGATTCATTAGTCTTATCCAGCTAATTTGCACGGTGCCCCCCCATTGTACGAGATAAATCCTTCTCATGGTTAGGATAAATCTGACCACTTGGCGACCCTGTTTAATGCTGAGGTCCGTGGATTTCCTTCTGATTTTAGTGATGACTTTTCTAGATTTTTCGTCAACCTACAGCTGGTCTGGACGACAACTTCATGACCTAAATCAAGAAGCGCGTGTCTTTTTCGGAAGACTTTACTTCCTTTTAATGATGGAATTGATTCATCGTGTAGATCCATCTTTTCTTTTCTTTCATCGGGTAAAACAGTTTAGTTTAGTACAAAGCAAAAGTATTTTCAGTTATTTGTTACAGATATATGTGACATATGTTAAGATAACTTGGTAAATTTTCCCACACTTGGCTTTTATTTTCCTTTTTATCGTCCTCTATTCCATTTTAAATGAATTTTAACATTTTAGTTTGTTTCTCAATTTATGTCCTTTCCGAGGTAACAATAATTTCGGTGTTAAAACCTAGTTTTATCGTTCATAAATATGTATAAACATGATTTTGAATTCATTTAATTGAAAATTTTGAAAAATTTTACTAGAATTGGGTAGTCAGTATATAAGACTAGGGCTGTTCTTTTTTTATCAGAGAGCACTAGATTCTAATACAACTACTGCTTTACTAGTATTTTTAATGGTAACCAAGTGTTTAATATAAAAATTTTTAAAATCCGAAAGAATTTAACCCCTTCCCACACTTAAGATCTTGCAATGCCCTCATTTGCAAGAAATCAGTAACAATTTAAATTATTGAGGGTGATTTATGTGAAAATGATTAAATTTTTACCAAAGTTTCCAAATATATTGGCGTTTGTTTGCTGAATGATAAATGGTGCACATCATTTGTTCATTCCGTCTTGTCGTTATTTCACATATATTTTGCATCTTGTCGTCAAAATTAGTTGCTTTTGCTGAACTTAATG
Source organism: Rutidosis leptorrhynchoides (assembly GCF_046630445.1). Taxonomy (NCBI): domain Eukaryota; kingdom Viridiplantae; phylum Streptophyta; class Magnoliopsida; order Asterales; family Asteraceae; genus Rutidosis; species Rutidosis leptorrhynchoides. The sequence goes on from NC_092338.1 coordinate 47,431,092, forward strand.
CCAGTCTTTGAAAATGCGTTGTTTTACCCTGTTGTGTACATAAGATAAACTGCAAACATATATACATATTTTTGAAGTTTGGTATATTACCCCACGTTCAAAAATTATTAAAATCTAAGAATAAAAGTTAGATAATTATAAAAATGATTACAATATTAACAAAAATATTAAATGTATCAATAAATACAAATTACAATATAATAAAAAAAAATAATAAGTAAACTAAGGATGATATTGGTACCAATAGGGGTTCCAGGCATAACCATACGTGCTATAGAATGCTTCGGCAGGGTCATACGTAGGATATGGTGGCTGCATCTCTATCGACCAAGGAGGGAAGACGGGTTTTGGTGTAGGAATATAGTTTCTACCTATATGTTGGCAATGCGCTATGATCTGGTTCTGATGAACTTGCCAATCTTCAAATGCTCTCTGTCTAGGATTTTCGTATTCCTGAGAAGCTATAAACCTATGCATTTCTTGCATCTCATTCCCCCCTCCTACATTACCTTGTTCCTGGTTTCTCTCCACCTGTGGATGTCTACCATGGTATCGTACTGCGGCGTTATTTCGCCGCTTCAAAACTTTCGCACCATGGTATACATTTAAACCTATAGTGTCGCGAGGTTCTGGTTCTTCTACTAATAATCCCCCCCGACTTATATCCACACCGAGATATTCACCAATCAAAGTAATAAAAATACCACCTCCTATTATGCTATGTGGACGCATCCCCCGAACCATAGCTGATAAATAATAACCCACACAATATGGTATACTTACAGCGCTCTGTGGGTCTCGAATACACATATGGTAAAACAAATCTTGTTCATTTACTTTTTCTTTGTTCTTACCCCTTTGTGTAATCGAATTAGCTAAAAACCTATGTATTACTCTTAATTCGGCTCTATCTATATCCAAATAAGAGTAGTTTCCCCCTTTGAAACGGTGATGGCTTGTCATTTGACTCCACACACCGTGTGTATCAAAATTCTCATCTATCCTTCTACCGTTTAGTATCAATCCTCTACAATCGGCAGACGCTAACTCCTCAGGCGTATATATACGTAAAGCCTGAGCCATGTCCAGTAAAGACATGTGGCGCATCGAACCGCCTAACAAAAATCTAATAAAAGAACGATCGGTTAAACTAGCTACCCGATCATTCAACTCTATACTACATAACAACTCTTCACACCATACTTTATATACAGGTCTGCGTATGGTGAATAAACATATCCAGTCATTAAAAGAAGAATTACCATACCTCTGTACAAGTAATTCCCTAATTGGCCCGGCCAATTCTACAGCTTCTAAGGGTCCCCATTCTATGACCCTCGGTACCTCAACAACCTTGGAATGAAGAGTATGCAAACCCCGTTGATATTTTGGATAATCTATCCAAAGTCTGTCAAATCTCAGGTTCGGGTGCAACTCTTCCAAATGCATATCGGAAAAGGTCATGACTGGATGAGGTACATCCTGCTTGTAGTAGTTATCTACCTCCTGTTGTTCCAAATTCTCGGCAGGAGCATTGCGGGCTTGGGATGAAGATTCACCCCTTTCATTCTGCAAAACACATCAAACACAAATTTTGTGCATCCAAATATGCATTAGTGTCAGCAAAATCATCAATTAAAATAATTACAATGACATTATCAATTTATATCAAACTTAAGCTTATTTTCACATTTTTATCAAATCTACACTTTTTCAAATAAGCATATACGAAAATTTTCGCCAAGTTCATAAGCATTCAACTCAAATAACATGTCAAAATAATCATTACTAGCAATCAAACAAGTCTCAAATGGCATTATCTTTCAAAAATCAAGTTCATGAATTTTGGACTTGAAAAAGTCCACTTTAATTCTCAAAATCATGTTTAGGCTCAAAGTTTGGATCATTTAACTACCTAGACATGTTACACTACTTAATTTAGCAACAATTCATGACAAAAATCGGCCATAACCTGTTTATATCAAAAAGCCCCAAATTGCTCAAGAACACAAACCCTAGATTATTCAAAATTTGAAGTTTAAGGCTTCTAATCATGTTAAATAGCATCAATCTAGGTTATACAAGCATAATACATAAACAATTTAAGTCTAATTACACTAAAAAGCATCAAAATCAAATTGGGGAAAAAAATAGCTCAAGAACACTAAAATTCGAATTAAATGGTGTTTAGGTGTAGAAATTTACCGTTTTTCTTGAGAAATTCTTAGATAGCATCCTTCTTAACATGATTTTAGCAAAAAATTTGGTGATTAACGGTTAAAAATTGGGATTTTTGGGGGTGATTTTCGGGTTTTTTCGGGTTCTTTTTTCGCAGTATATTTCTGTTTTGTGTGTGGGTGAGTGAACTGATCGTTTGCAGCTCTTATTTTTTTTTTCTGTAATCCGGTCTCTCCGCGAGTCGCGGGGATTTACCCTCCAAACTCCGCGACTCGCGGAGTTTGGTATTTTTTTTTTTTTTTTTTTTTTTAAATCTTTAACTTATTAAAACAATTTAGTAATTAATTTTAAAATTTTGTTTCCCTTGTTATTTAGGACGAGGTCGTTTCGGATCGATGTCCTAGTCCGTCCTTCGACAAAATTTTAAAATTTGTCTTTTTGTAGCGATTGTTTTAAAAGCTAAGATTTTTGGGTTTTTTCAATGTTTTTGGCATACTTTAAATCAATAAGATTAAAAATAATGATAATAAAAGTTCTCGTCCCTCCCTCGGGTAAAGCAATTTCGGTTCAAAGACCTAGTCTTCAACTTACGACGAATTTTAAAAATCATATTCTTAACTTAATGAGATAAAGTAAATTTTTGTTTTTAAATTCACACAACATAAATATAAAATTCAAAATTAATATTAAAAATTCACACCAAACTCAAAATTTAAAATGCATAAAATTAAAAATTAATATTTTAAAAATTAAAAATTCACACCAAACTTAATTTAAAAATTTATAAATTCATATCAAACTTATATTAATTTTTCAAATATCTACAATTTTAAATATATTGTTTTTACAGAGTTTACAATATTAATTTAAGATTTAAATATTAATTTTAAAAATATGGTAAAAATAAAAATAAAAATCTTTTTGTCTTTTTATCCCACTTTAATCAATCAAATATTATCAAAAATATGCGCCCCTCTTTTCGGTAAAGTAATTTCGGTTCCAAGACCTAATTTAACTCATGACGAATTTTTGAAATATTTTGGGTTGATTGTTTAAAGATATTTATACCTTAAGAATAAACGTTAAATTTCGCAGTGATGTAATAAATTTTTGAATGATATCAATAATTTCGGTCGCCAAACCTAATTTTATTCAATACCAATTTTAATACTTTTTAGCGAACAAATTAGCGTTTATTATCAAAAGGTTAAAAATAAAAATAAAAATAAAAACTGTACAGACATACCTGTGAAATAGATTTCTTAGTTATATGATCTATTCCATTCATAAGATAGTCGGTTTAATTGGTTTTCCATGGCTCCAAAGGCGTAACCTCGAGCATTCAGTGTCTTTTCTTCTAAACATATGAACGGTCCGTCTCTGCATAAAGTAACAAATTCGGTATTTGAATAGGTTTGATTATTTGAACATTTACCTCCATGTGACCATTTTCCGCATTTGTGACATCTTTCTAGGTGTCGTGCTCTTCTTTTCACTGCAGATTTTGATTTTCCTTTACCAAATTGTAACTTATTATCTTCGCATCTGGATCCTTTTCTAACTCCGTCCATTCTTTCTCTGATTACTGATACTAATTCGCTCGGTAGTATGTCATTATTTCTTTTAGTGATCAAAGCGTGTAGCATTAGACCATGGTTTAGTTCACAGGCAGTCTTCATTTCGTAAAAACCTAAAAAAATAAAAATTCAGAATGGGGGGAGAAGACTAGTTCTTTAGGGTCTGCTAGGGAAAGACCATACGTGTTCCATTTTCGAGAACTACACGAAAACAGACAATCTAACTCTAACAGAAATACATATTATCCTTTAAAGACTTGATTCTCCCCACACTTAGTTAGCTGTGGTGTCGAAATTGTGATTAACTTCGTTGTCGACTTCCATCGGACCATGTATGTAATGTTTAACTCTGTGACCATTAACTTTAAATTCAATCCCATTTGAATTTATCAATTCTATCGTTCCGTATGGGAAAACTCTTTTGACTATGAATGGTCCAGACCATCTTGATTTCAATTTTCCAGGAAATAGCTTGAATCGTGAATTGAAAAGAAGAACTCTGTCTCCTTCTTTAAATTCTTTTGAACTTCTGATTCTTTTATCATGCCATTTCTTCGTTCTTTCTTTATAGATTAATGAATTTTCGTATGCTTCATGTCTTAATTTTTCTAATTCGTTTAGTTGACTTAATCGTAGACGTCCGGCTTCATGTAAATCAAGATTACATGTCTTCAAAGCCCAAAATGCTTTGTGTTCAATTTCTACTGGAAGGTGACATGCTTTTCCATAAACAAGTCTAAAAGGTGTGGTTCCAATTGGAGTTTTGTAGGCTGTTCTAAAAGCCCAGAGTGCATCCTCCAATTTAATGGACCATTCCTTCGGATTTGATCCTACGGTTTTCTCTAGAATACGTTTTAAAGCTCGGTTGGTATTTTCAACTTGTCCACTTGTTTGTGGATGATATGCGGTAGAGATTTTATGAGTTACTCCATATCTTTTAAGAACTTTCTCAAGTTGATTATTACAGAAATGAGCACCCCGATCACTTATTAAAGCTTTCGGTGTTCCAAACCTTGCAAAAAGACGTTTTAAAAAGTTGACTACAACTCGTGCATCGTTAGTTGGGAGAGCTTGTGCTTCCGCCCATTTAGATACATAATCAATGGCTACGAGTATATATAAATTATTATGAGATTTTGGAAATGGACCCATAAAGTCAATACCCCAAATGTCAAATACTTCACATACTTGGATGACATTTTGCGGCATTTCATCACGTTGACTTATTTTTCCGGCCCTTTGACATGCATCACAGGATTTGCAAAGAAGGTGTGCGTCTTTGTAAATTGTAGGCCAATAGAATCCAGCTTCATAAACTTTTCTTGCTGTTAGTTGAGGCCCATAATGCCCTCCTGTTGGTCCTGTGTGACAATGGTTTAAAATTTTACTAGCTTCATCTCCAAATACACATCGGCGTATTATTCCATCGGGACAAGTTTTAAACAGATGTGGATCTTCCCAGAAATAGTGTTTTATATCACTGAAGAATTTCTTTCGTCTTTGGTATGATAATCCTTTTTCAAGGAATCCACAAACTAAGTAGTTTGCATAGTCTGCAAACCATGGAATTTCTTTATAATCTATCTTCAATAGATATTCATCAGGAAAGTTGTCTTGTATGGCCGATTCATTTAGAACTTCTAATTCGGGATTTTCAAGACGAGAAAGATGATCAGCGGCGAGATTTTCTGCTCCTTTTTTATCTCGGATTTCAATATCAAACTCTTGTAAGAGTAAGATCCAACGGATTAATCTTGGTTTAGCATCTTGTTTTGAAAATAGGTATCTAAGAGCAGAATGGTCGGTATAGACCACCGTTTTTGCTAGAACGAGATATGATCGAAATTTGTCAAAAGCAAAGACAATAGCAAGGAGTTCTTTTTTAGTAGTTGTATAGTTCGTTTGTGCTCCTTGTAATGTCTTACTAGCATAATATATAGGTTGAAATCGTTTTTCAATCCTTTGTCCTAAAACGGCTCCCATTGCAAAATCACTTGCATCGCACATTAGCTCAAATGGTAGATTCCAATTTGGTGTTATCATGATCGGTGCATTAGTGAGTTTTTCTTTAAGAATATTAAAAGATTTGATACACTCATCTGAAAAGATGAATGCCGCATCCTTTTCTAGGAGTTTATTCATAGGAGTGGCAATTTTAGAAAAATCTTTTATGAAACGTCGGTAAAAACCGGCATGCCCTAGAAAACTCCTAACTCCTCTAACATTGGTGGGATGTGGAAGTTTAGCAATTACATCTACTTTAGCTCTATCCACTTCAATCCCTTCTTTTGAAATTTTATGTCCAAGAACGATGCCTTCTTTAACCATGAAATGGCATTTCTCCCAATTAAGTACTAGATTTGATTTTTCGCATCTAATTAGCATTCGTTCCAGATTAACTAGACATGATTTAAATGTATCACCGAAGACTGAAAAGTCATCCATGAAAACTTCCATGCATTCTTCTATCATGTCGTGAAAAATCGCCATCATGCACCTTTGAAAGGTTGCAGGGGCGTTGCAAAGTCCAAATGGCATGCGTTTGTAAGCAAAAGTACCATAAGGGCACGTGAATGTGGTTTTCTCTTGATCTTCGGGTGCTATTGGAATTTGAAAATATCCGGAAAATCCATCTATAAAACAATAGTAACTATTTCTGGCTAATCTTTCCAACATTTGATCTATGAAAGGTAAAGGAAAGTGATCTTTTCTGGTGGCGTCATTTAATTTTCTATAATCAATACATACACGCCATCCTGTTACAGTCCTAGTAGGAATAAGCTCATTTTTCTCATTTGTAATGACAGTCATGCCACCCTTCTTAGGTACGCATTGAACTGGGCTTACCCATGGACTATCAGAAATTGGATAAATTAAACCTGCATCTAGCAGTTTAATAATCTCTTTCTTAACTACATCTTGCATATTAGGATTTAGTCTTCGTTGGCGTTGCACATACGTTTTATGACCTTCTTCCATAAGGATTTTATGTGTGCAATACGAAGGACTTATTCCTTTAATATCATGAATCTTCCATGCAATGGCTGGTTTATGAGCTTTCAACACAGAAATGAGTTGTGATTTCTCATTTTCAGTAAGAGAAGACGATATTATTACAGGTAATTCAGATTCACCATGTAAATAAGCGTATTCCAAATGGTTTGGAAGTGGCTTTAATTCTAATTTCGAAGGTTCTTCTATCGATGATTTATATCGATATCTGTCTTCTTCTTTTAGCATTTGAATTTCTTCTGTTGTTGGTTCATATCCATTAGCTATAAGTGTAGCTAACATTTCAGCTTCATCAATTGGTTCATTACCTTCTCCTAAAGAACATTCTCCTGTTCCTTGTAATTCTGGAAATTCTTCTAACAATTCTGCATGTGCATCTATAGTTTGAATATAATAACATGTATCATCTGCAGATTGCGGTTGTTGCATTGCTCTATCAACTGAAAAGGTAACACTCTCATCCTCTATACTTAGGGTCAGTTTCTTACCGAACACGTCTATCATTGCTTTAGCCGTGTTTAAGAATGGTCTTCCTAATATGAGAGGAACTTGAGAATCTTCTTCCATGTCCAAAACAACAAAATCTACTGGAAATACTAAAGTACCAACTTTAACTAGCATGTTCTCCATTATCCCTCTAGGATATTTTATTGATCTATCGGCTAGTTGTATGCTTATTCTGGTTGGTTTCAATTCTCCAAGGTCTAGTTTAGCGTATAGTGAATACGGCATTAGATTTATACTAGCACCTAAGTCTGCCAATGCTTCTATTGAACTAAGACTACCCAGAAAACATGGAATTGTGAAACTTCCTGGATCAGATAATTTTTCTGGTATCTTATTCAACAGCACTGCTGAACAATTAGCATTCATAGTAACAGCCGAGAGTTCTTCCATTTTCTTTCTATTCGTGATTAGATCTTTCAAGAATTTAGCATATCTTGGCATTCCTGAAATCACATCAATGAAAGGAAGATTTACATTTATCTGTTTAAACATATCCAAGAATTTGGATTGCTCGGCTTCAAGTTTTTCTTTCTTCATTTTACTCGGGTAAGGAAGTGGTGGTTGGTATGGTTTAACATAAGGTTTATCCTTAACTGTGTTATCTTCATTAACCTTTTCAACTACCGGTTCTTTTTCCTTATCTTGATCAGGTTGTGGTTCTTGTGGAATAGGAATAGTTTCATCAGAAGTTACAGGTATTTCAGGTGGTTTAAGTGTTGTACCACTTCTTGTGGTAATGGCTTTAGCTGTTTCATTCCGGGGGTTAGCATTTGTATCGCTAGGTAGACTTCCCGGTTTTCTTTCACCTATTAACCTTGCTAGGTTACTTACTTCTTGTTCCAGATTTTGAATAGAAGCTTGTTGATTTCTAAATGCTTGAGCATTTTGTTCATTGGTTTGTTTCTGAGATGTGAAAAACTGTGTTTGAGTTTCAACTAGCTTTGTCATCATATCTTCTAAATTTGGCTTTTTATCATCGGTTTGTTGTGGTGGTTTGTTTTGAAAATTCGGTCTTTGATGATTGTAAGTATTATTGGATACTTGTTGATTGCTAGGACCTTGTTGGTTGTTATATGGAATATTTCGGTTATAATTCTGGTTTTGATTGTAAATCGGTCTTGGCGGTTGATAATTATTCTGATAATTATTTCCAGGCCTTTGGTTTATGTATGAAATATTCTCTCTTTGTTCCATTGTTAATTCAATACTGAGACAATCTTTTGTCAAATGTGGTCCTCCAAACTGCTCACAACTAATTCGTATAGCATGAATATCTTTAGTCATCTTTTCCATTCGTCTCTCGAAAGCATCTATCTTTGCCAAAATGGAATCTAAGTCATGGCTAGAATCGGCTCTAGCTGCTTTAGATGATCTAATGATATCTTTTTCTTGGTGCCACTCATGTGAGTGGGAAGCAGTATTATCAATAATTTTGTAAGCATCAGTTTCGGTTTTCTTCATAATAGAACCACCAGCTGCTATATCTATGTCTTTTCTTGTAGTGATGTCGCATCCTTGGTAGAATATTTGTACTATTTGGCAGGTGTCTAAACCATGTTGCGGACATCCTCTTAACAACTTTCCATATCTTGTCCACGCCTCATATAGAGTTTCATTTGGCTTCTGTGTGAACGTAACAATTTCTGCTTGAAGTCTTACGGCTTTAGATGCAGGAAAAAATTGTTTAAGAAATTTGTCAACTAAAACATCCCATGTATCAATCGCCCCTTCAGGTAACGATTCCAACCAATCTTTGGCTTCTCCCTTTAAAGTCCAGGGAAATAACATGAGATATATCTGTTCATCCTCCACTTCTCGGATTTTAAATAGTGTGCAGATCCTATTAAAGGTACGTAGATGTTCATTTGGATCTTCCTTCGGCGCACCACTAAATTGGCATTGATTAGTCACCATGTGTAGAATTTGTCCTTTGATTTCATAATCTGGCGCATTAATGTCTGGATGAGTAATTGCGTGACCTTGGCCAGTGCGTTTAGCTCTCATTCGGTCTTCCATACTTAAAGGTTCCAGATTCTCCATAATTGAATTTGTTGAATCGGTATCACTAGATGATTCTGTTTTAATGGTTCGTTCCTCAACAATCTCTGTTTGAATGATTGGTGGTTCCGGAGGAAAGTTTAATGGTTCAGGATCTACGAACCGTTCCTGAATATTTTCCGGATTCTCAATTGTGAGGTCGGGTTCAAAAAATGGATTATCGGAAATTTGAACTGAAGTACTTGGTCGACTGGATGACGATTCTAAAGAAAAATCAACGGCGGTTATATTTGTTAAACGTCTTGATCTAGTTACAGGTGGTGAACGTACAAAAGGTGATGAACGTCTTGCTCGGTACATTCACAGAATATCCTATTAGTTTTTAAAAAGGAAAGAAAAATTATAATAAGTTATCCAATCAATAGACTTTTCTGATTTTGCCCACGTTTCGAATAGCCAAAAGATGCAGCAGAGGGGCAGGATTCGTTTGGTCTCAATATAATTGAGGACTGTTTGGCTCCAATAACCCGGTCCACGTACAAATCCAATTATTACTACGAACCAGAAAATTTTGATGTCTATTAATTTAACCACTCAAAATAAATTTTCGTAATTTTAAGAAATTTAGATAAGAAGTAGAAAAAAAATTCTAAGTCCTAAAACTAGAATAGCGAGAAATAAGAGAGAAAAAGAGTTCGTCGCAAAAGGTTGAAAAAGAAAAAAAAAATGGTTGAAAAATAAAAGGTGACGGAAAAATAAAAGAAACTTATAAAACTTAACTAACCTAACCTTATTACTACAACTAACTTAAAATTATAATCGCAAATTGAAATTACTAATTGGAATGATAATTGATACATAGTAAAAGGTCTAAAAATATTAAAGCTTACAGGAAAAACTAAATCCCAAATGGAAATAACTTAAAAAGAAACTAAAACTTAAAAAGGCGTCGCAAAATTCTAAAGCACCTAAATCTTAGTCTAAAGAAAAAGTACTTAAGGAATTCTACGGCAAAGCCTAAAAATCTAGGAGTAAAAATAACTATAGCAAAAACTAAGTTTAAAATTAAATATGAGAGAAAAATTCAAATATTACGCTACAACGATTAAAAAGGTACAAAATATAAAAATATACAAAAAGTTGTAAAAAATACAATTTTTATAAAAATATTATTTTTATATTATTTATTTAATAAAACTACTAATTTTACAATTTAATTAAAACTAATTAAGCAAAATACATAAATTAAATAAAAAGTAAAAATAAAACTAAAACTAATAATAATAATAATAATAATTAGGTTAAATAATAATTATAATTAATAATATCCCGTAATTAATGCAGTTTTAGGGTTTCTGTTCGCGTGTCAGAGTGGCTCCGCGAGTTGCGGTAATTAAAGAAGAAAACCCCGCGAGTCGCGGGGTTCAGAATTTCTGTTGACAGCTTTCAATTTTTTTACGCGTTTTTCTTTATTTTTTTTTTTATTTTATGTTTTCTGTTTTTTAAATAAATAAAAGATTTTAAAATAAAACTTATATTTTTATAAACTAAAATAGAAATAAAGAAACTTATAAAACTTAAATATTTAACAAAATCTTAAAAATGCTTATATTTTTGTTTTTTTTTTTTTATATTTTTAAAACGTATTTTTACAAAAACGAATTTTAATAAAAGTAAACTAAAAAATCTTTTTTTTTTTTATATTAGCGTTGCGCTTCCGGCTTTTAAGATAAGTCCCCGGCAGCGGCGCCAAAAATACTTGATGTTAAGCGAGGTGTATATAAAATAGTTATTAAATTTTAGCAGGAAATACTATTAAATACGATACAATTTTACACAAGATATTTATTTATTTATAGAATGGATATACTTAAACCTTGCTACAACACTTATAGGCAGTGTACCTAATCGTACAGTAGTGTAGTTTTTAGTAAGTCCGGTTCGTTCTACAGGGAAATCTTTAAACAAAGCTCAACGCTATATTAGCTTACTTTTATAAAAATACAAATATATATATAAGTAATATTATTATTATAAAGGGGGGTTTTTACCGTTTAATGACCGGTTTGTCGATTTTAAAACTTTAGTCGCAGTTAAAACCTAATGTAAAATATAAAATAAATACAAGACTTAAATTAAAGCGTAAAGTAAATAACGATAATGAAATTGCGAATAATAAAAGTGCGATAAAATAAACTTGCGATAATTAAAAAGTACGATAATTAAAAGTGCAATTAAATAACAATAAATAAAAGTGCGATAATTAGAAGTGCAATTAAATATAAAATAAAGGAAATTAAATATGAAATAAAAGAATTATGCTTATTTAAACTTCCGTAATCATGATGTTTGACGTGTTGATTTTAGTTTTATGCCCATGGGTTAATTGTCCTTTGTCCTGGATTATTTAATATGTCCGTCTGGTTTTTGTCCATAACAGTCCATCAGTCATAAATATAAATTGCAAGTGTCCTTGTCAAATTATTATTATACCCGAAGATAAATATTTCAACTAATTGGGGATTCGAATTGTAACAAGGTTTTAATACTTTGTTTAATGAATACACCAGGTTATCGACTGCGTGTAAACCAAGGTTTTACTACTTTGTTAACAATTACACCAATTACCCTTGAATGTAATTTCACCCCTGTTTTAATTATTCTAGTGGCTATTAATCTATTCCCGTGTCCGGTTAAATGAACGATTATTCGTACATATAAATACCCCGCCCATCGTGTCCGATCGAGTGTATATGGTAATTTATAGGGACGCCCAATTGTAAATCTTTATATTAACATTAACAAACTTTCATTTAGTTAAACAAATATAAAGCCCATTAATAGCCCATAGTCTAATTTCCACAAGTGTCGTTCTTTTATCCAAACCCCAATTATGGTACAAAGCCAAATTATCCAATTTTAGTAATTAGCCCAACATCATGATTACTTCGTTTTAAATAAGCATAATAATAACTTAGCTACGAGACATTAATGTAAAAAGGTTGAACATAACTTACAATGATTAAAAATAGCGTAGCGTTACACGGACAGAATTTCGACTTACACCCTTACAACATTCGCTAACATACCCTTATTATTAGAATTATAATTAAAATTAAAATATAAATTATAAATATAAATATAAATTTTACGTATGAAGAGGAAGAAAAAGATATGAAATTTTGATCAGAATTCGGTTGGCTTTATAGCCAGAGTTGAAAATTGGGGCTCCGCGACTCGCGGCAAAAACCCCTTCAATCTCCGCGAGTCGCGGAGATAGTATTTACAGCTCAGTCCTTGGAGTTTTCTCTGCCGACGGTTTTTTATATATAAATATAATATATATATAATTAATATAATTAATTATATATTATATTATATTTATATACATAGTTAACTTGTAATTTTTAGTCCGTTGCGTCGAGCGTTAAGAGTTGACTCTGGTCCCGGTTCCGGATTTTCAAACGTCCTCGCGTACAATTTTATATTTTGTACTTTGCGTTTTGAATCTTGTACTCTTGTAATTTCGAGACGTTTCTTATCAATAATTGAAACCTTTTTGATTGTCTTTTGTTCTTTTGAGCTTTTTGGTCGTTTGCGTCTTCAATTCGTCGAATCTGTCTTTTGTCTTCACCTTTTATTATTTAAACGAATATCTCTTGTAAATAGAACAATTGCAACTAAAAGCTTGTCTTTCTTGAGGAATAATGCTATGAAATATATGTTCGTTTTTAGCATTATCAGGCTCGTTACGACTCGATTATGTAGCATGTGAATCAAATTGTCAAGTTTCATGCAAGATACAAGTACAGAAACAAGTTAGGAAGGTTGCATAATCATTTGGTTAAGTTTGACAAAAAGTCAAACTTTGGTCGGTCAAAGTCAACGAAAGTCAACACGTTCGGGTCGGGTCCCGAACTATTTTTCTGAGGTTTTTATTCATATATAAGCATGTTAGAACAAGTCTCATGTGAATCGGAGGTCCATTGTGTGCCAAACATTTTTCGTATTTTGACCAAAGAGGTCAGAAACTGGACACGGCTTAGGCCGCGCCGCGGCCCCAAATTGTCGCGCCGCGACAATACACGGGAACTGGTACCTGGTCAGTCTCAAATGTCCAAGTCTCAATTCCAAACACTTTCAAGCATAACTCGCAAACCGCTAATACTTAGAACTCGTATCTTATATCGTTAGAAAGGTAATTTGACAAAGAACACATCTAAATACATTTCACCAACCAAAAATGTTATTTGTAACAATCGGCTTTCCAAAGTAAATGATCAATTAATGCACACATTTAATACACAAATTTGATAAGTGCACATTTATGATTCGGGCATTTAATGCATACATATAACATGCCGTTTTGTAGGTAATCGAGCATACAATACAACTAACTACTTACTAACTACAATTCATGTCATTCAATGCATCAAATATTCATTTCAAGCTTATCAAACCCTAACTCGAATTCACCAAAATCACTAATCAAGTTTATGGAGTTTTCTCAAGCAACCTACACATCAATTTGAAGCTAGTGATACTAGGAACACATTTAATACATGCATTTATAACATTTAACAACATTCAAACAACCAAATCACCAAATCAAACACACCAAAGTTCATACTCAAGCTAGTTACTTCAAATAACGAAATCGAGCATATAAATCATATATTCATGTTAGACTTGAGCCATAGACACTAATTAACAACTTTATAAGTTCAAAAATATCAAGAACACAAAATCTAGTGATTTTAGAAAGTTACCCAAACTTGATGAAGTCGGTATGGAATCGAAGAGGAAGTTGCAAGGATTTCAAATATGTAATTTGTTTTGCAAGACACCCGCTAGCTTGGATTTAGATGATGATTCCTTGTTTGAGAAATTGAGAGAAAATATGGAAGTAGAAGAAGAAAAGGGAAAATGAAAAAGAAAAGATGGGGGTGCGGGTTGACTAGTCAAAGGCTAGTCACCTCTTTGGCATTTTGGCGAAACTAGTCCCTCAAGTTCGGTTGCGGGTGCGTGAATTACCTAGACGAGATATTTTTAAAACACGTATTAACGGGAGATGTTATAAACATATAACGGGATTTAAATAGTTAAACGGAAAAGTAAACGGAAAAAGGCGGGATGTTACAATCAATAAGATTACATCCAATACCTCGGTTATTAATTGAGATTGATATTTACATGATTAAATGTTTCCAACATGTTAAGCAATCAAACTTGTTAAGACTTGATTAATTGAAATAGGTTTCATATAGACAATTGACCACCCAAGTTGACCGGTGATTCACGAACGTTAAAACTTGTAAAAACTATATGATGACATATATATGGTTATATATATAGTTAACATGATATTATGATAAGTAAACATATCATTAAGTATATTAACAATGAACTACATATGTAAAAACAAGACTACTAACTTAATGATTTTGAAACGAGACATATATGTAACGATTATCGTTGTAACGACATTTAATGTATATATATCATATTAAGAGATATTCGTACATCATAATATCATGATAATATAATAATTTAAAATCTCTTTTGATATTATAAACATTGGGTTAACAACATTTAACAAGATCGTTAACCTAAAGGTTTCAAAACAACATTTACATGTAACGACTAACGATGACTTAACGACTCAGTTAAAATGTATATACATGTAGTGTTTTAATATGTATTCATACACTTTTTAAAGACTTCAAGACACTTATCAAAATACTTCTACTTAACAAAAATGCTTACAATTACATCCTCGTTCAGTTTCATCAACAATTCTACTCGTATGCACCCGTATTCGTACTCGTACAATACACAGCTTTTAGATGTATGTACTATTGGTATATACACTCCAATGATCAACTCTTAGCAGCCCATGTGAGTCACCTAACACATGTGGGAACCATCATTTGGCAACTAGCATGAAATATCTCATAAAATTACAAAAATATGAGTAATCATTCATGACTTATTTACATGAAAACAAAATTACATATCCTTTATATCTAATCCATACACCAACGACCAAAAACACCTACAAACGCTTTCATTGTTCAATTTTCTTCATCTAATTGATCTCTCTCAAGTTCTATCTTCAAGTTCTAAGTGTTCTTCATATATTCTACAAGTTCTAGTTACATAAAATCAAGAATACTTTCAAGTTTGCTAGCTCACTTCCAATCTTGTAAGGTGATCATCCAACCTCAAGAAATCTTTATTTCTTACAGTAGGTTATCATTCTAATACAAGGTAATAATCATATTCAAACTTTGGTTCAATTTCTATAACTATAACAATCTTATTTCAAGAGATGATCTTACTTGAACTTGTTTTCGTGTCATGATTCTGCTTCAAGAACTTCGAGCCATCCAAGGATCCGTTGAAACTAGATCCATTTTTCTCTTTTCCAGTAGGTTTATCCAAGGAACTTAAGGTAGTAATGATGTTCATAACATCATTCGATTCATACATATAAAGCTATCTTATTCGAAGGTTTAAACTTGTAATCACTAGAACATAGTTTAGTTAATTCTAAACTTGTTCACAAACAAAAGTTAATCCTTATAACTTGACTTTTAAAATCAACTAAACACATGTTCTATATCTATATGATACGCTAACTTAATGATTTAAAACCTGGAAACACGAAAAACACCGTAAAACCGGATTTACGCCGTCGTAGTAACACCGCGGGCTGTTTTGGGTTAGTTAATTAAAAACTATGATAAACTTTGATTTAAAAGTTGTTATTCTGAGAAAATGATTTTTATTATGAACATGAAACTATATCCAAAAATTATGGTTAAACTCAAAGTGGAAGTATGTTTTCTAAAATGGTCATCTATACGTCGTTCTTTCGACTGAAATGACTACATTTACAAAAACGACTTGTAACTTATTTTTCCGACTATAAACCTATACTTTTTCTGTTTAGATTCATAAAATAGAGTTCAATATGAAACCATAGCAATTTGATTCACTCAAAACGGATTTAAAATGAAGAAGTTATGGGTAAAACAAGATTGGATAATTTTTTTCTCATTTTAGCTACGTGGAAATTGGTAACAAATCTATTCCAACCATAACTTAATCAACTTGTATTGTATATTATGTAATCTTGAGATACCATAGACACGTATACAATGTTTCGACCTATCATGTCGACACATCTATATATATTTCGGAACAACCATAGACACTCTATATGTGAATGTTGGAGTTAGCTATACAGGTTTGAGGTTGATTCCAAAATATATATAGTTTGAGTTGTGATCAATACTGAGATACGTATACACTGGGTCGTGGATTGATTCAAGATAATATTTATCGATTTATTTCTGTACATCTAACTGTGGACAACTAGTTGTAGGTTACTAACGAGGACAGCTGACTTAATAAACTTAAAACATCAAAATATATTAAAAGTGTTGTAAATATATTTTGAACATACTTTGATATATATGTATATATTGTTATAGGTTCGTGAATCAACCAGTGGCCAAGTCTTACTTCCCGACGAAGTAAAAATCTGTGAAAGTGAGTTATAGTCCCACTTTTAAAATCTAATATTTTGGGATGAGAATACATGCAGGTTTTATAAATGATTTACAAAATAGACACAAGTACGTGAAACTACATTCTATGGTTGAATTATCGAAATCGAATATGCCCCTTTTTATTAAGTCTGGTAATCTAAGAATTAGGGAACAGACACCCTAATTGACGCGAATCCTAAAGATAGATCTATTGGGCCCAACAAGCCCCATCCAAAGTACCGGATGCTTTAGTACTTCGAAATTTATATCATATCCGAAGGGTGTCCCGGAATGATGGGGATATTCTTATATATGCATCTTGTTAATGTCGGTTACCAGGTGTTCACCATATGAATGATTTTTATCTCTATGTATGGGATGTGTATTGAAATATGAAATCTTGTGGTCTATTATTATGATTTGATATATATAGGTTAAACCTATAACTCACCAACATTTTTGTTGACGTTTTAAGCATGTTTATTCTCAGGTGATTATTAAGAGCTTCCGCTGTCGCATACTTAAATAAGGACGAGATTTGGAGTCCATGCTTGTATGATATTGTGTAAAAACTGCATTCAAGAAACTTATTTTGTTGTAACATATTTGTATTGTAAACCATTATGTAATGGTCGTATGTAAGATTATCATTATTTGATAATCTACGTAAAGCTTTTTAAACCTTTATTGATGAAATAAAGGTTATGGTTTGTTTTAAAATGAATGCAGTCTTTGAATAATGTCTCATATAGAGGTCAAAACCTCGCAACGAAATCAATTAATATGGAACGTTTTTAATCAATAAGAACGGGACATTTCAGTTGGTATCCGAGCGTTGGTCTTAGAGAACCAGAATTTTGCATTAGTGTGTCTTATCGAGTTTGTTAGGATGCATTAGTGAGTCTGGACTTCGACCGTGTTTACTTGAAAAATGATTGCTTAACAAATTTTGTTGGAAACTATATATTTTTAACATGTGAATATTATGTGATATATTAATCTCTTAACGCGTTTGATATTATGTGATAGATGTCTACCTCTAGAACAAGTCCCATTGACTCACCTAATAATAATGAAGAGTCAAATGTAAATTGGAATGATTCGTGGACTGATTCACAAGTTCCCGAAGAGGAACCGGAAGAAGAGTCGGAACCGGAAGAAGAATCGGAACCGGAAGAAGAATCGGAACCGGATGAAGAAATAGAACCGGTGGGGGAAATAATAAAACGGTTAAGTAAAAGAAAATCCTCAAACAACCGACCAAGGTTAATTATGGTCAATGGTGTTTCCTCCAAGGAAGCAAAATATTGGGAGGATTACCAATTCTCCGATGAATCGGATTCCGACGAGAATTCCGATGATGTTATAGAAATTACCCCAACTGAATTTAAAAAGGCAAAAGAAAATAATAAGGGAAAGGGCATAAAAATAGAGAAATCTAATTCCAACCCCGATGAACTTTATATGTATCGTCAACCCCCGAAGTCCTTAAGTTGTAACAATGACCCGGGAACCTCTAAACCACCAGGTTTTTCTAAACCAATGTGGAAAACGACGGCTCGTATTAGGGGAACATCATATATCCCTATAAACTTGGCAAAACGAACCAAAACCGAAGAAGAAGAAACAAGCGATTCGGAATAAGATAGTTGTATTCGTATGGTGTAATATATGTAATATAGTGTGCTTATGCTTTATGATATATGTAAAAATTGCTTGTATTAATAAGTATTTTTTTATGAATCTAACTCTTGTCTATTTTACAGTATAAAAACATAAAATGGATAGACAACCCAATATTTTAAGAGACCTACCCGGAGACATGATTGATGAAATCTTGTCTAGAGTCGGTCAGAATTCTTCGGCACAACTATTTAAGGCGAGATCAGTTTGTAAGACATTCGAATAACGTTCCAAGAATGCCTTGGTTTATAAAAGGATTTCATTCGAAAGATGGGGGATATCACATTGGGAAATCCATAAGTTACGATGTGTTTACTTTGACGCATATATTGCGGGGAACCCAAATGCTATTTTACGCAATGGGTTAAGAAATTATTTTGACTCAATATATCCGAATATTGGACTTCGTGATTTAGAAAAAGTGGCTAACATGCAACATAAAGAAGCATGTTATTCTTACGGATTAGTAATGTTCGCTTCTCACCAAAGTGAGAACAAGAACATCGATCTATAACTATTAAACAAAACGTTCCCACAAGTGACGGAGTCGGTAATTGGGGTAAGAAATGAGGTTTTTAGATTGTTACGGGACTGTTGGACATTACGTAACCCTCGTCCCTTTGACGACGTTACAACACGCTGTCTTATCAACGGCCATAACGGTTATGTTCCACAAGACCAAGGATGGGAAGTAATCCTAGTAAAACCAGAATGCATGACTTGTTTCTGGACGTATGAATTACGTGTCTTTATTGCCTTTGCTGAACGACTTGTGTACTAGCTAGAATTATCTTCACAACCATCTTGTATCAAATTTATTGTGTGCTATATTTTATGCTATATGTAAAATAAGCGGTATTGTAAGTTTGTAAAATATTGTGTAAAAGTTTGAACGCGAAATATTATTATAATCAGTTTTTCATATAGAATTGTAGTAGTTGAATTGTATATTAGCTACTAAGTATGAACTTAACGGGTAGGTACTACTCGAATTTAAACTTATAAAACGCTAATATGAAGAAAAAGCTTTTATAAATGAGTTCATATTATGCTACGAAATACTATTAACTACTCTTAATATTCTGTATGATTAACTTGTTCCATTTGACTATTTTGAAGGAAATGGCACCGACTACTCGACACACCGTGAATATGAATGAAGAGGAATTCCGTACTTTTCTAGCTTCAAACATAGCCGCAGTACAGGCTGCACTACATACCAACAATAACCTTGGATCTAGCAGTACAGGAAATCGTGTAGGATGCACCTACAAAGAATTCACTGCCTGCAAACCTTTGGAATTTGATGGAACCGAAGGACCGATCGGATTTAAACGGTGGACCGAGAAGGTCGAATCGGTGTTTGCCATAAGTAAGTGTACTGAAGAGGACAAAGTGAAGTACGCTACGCATACCTTCACAGGTTCTGCGTTAACATGGTGGAATACCTATCTAGAGCAAGTGAGACAAGATGATACTTACGCACTACCGTGGTCAGCATTCAAGCACTTAATGAACGAGAAGTACCGTCCCAGAACTGAGGTCAATAAGCTCAAGACAGAACTTAGAGGGTTACGAACCCAAGGATTTGATATTACCACGTACGAAAGACGATTCACAGAATTATGCCTATTGTGTCTATAACGACCCTCATTTTTCCATTCTATATTTTTCCAATATTAAATGCCCAAACAATATAATTAAAACTTAATGATTAAACTTTAATCAACAATTGTTAAGTATTAAGAGTTAGAAAACATATTAATTAATTTTGTGTAATAATTGATAAGTTAATAAAAGATGAAAATAATAAACTGTTAGTCGACACTCATTGCTAATTAAAATTTATGCATTTATGTAATATTATAACTAATAACCTATAAGTAATAAATAAAAATTGACATTGATATAAATAATAAAACAATTGGGAACTAAATATATACAAGTCATGAATTAGTAAAAAGAAAATAATACTTATCATGTAGTAAATGTAAAAATAATAATAGTAATAATAGTAATAATAATGAGACTAAAGAATCTTAAACAATTACATCCTTATGTTGACTAAAAATAAAGTATAAACTAGTACATCCTTATGTTGACTAATTATAAACTAGTACCACCTTTTGTTGACTAAAAATTATAAAACAAAATAAAATCATTAATTAGAACATCCTTATGTTGACTAACACTCTAATACTTGCACTATATAAACACTCCTAGACTCCTAGTTTCTCATTCACAAATCACACCAAAATCCTCTCTCAAAAACAATCTCTCCCTCTCCCTCTCTTATGATATTCGGATCTTCAAGCTTGTTCTTCGTGTTCTTCAAGAATCTTCAAGGAGTTCTTCAAGATTTTCAAGGCTTTGATCTTCCATCTTCATCGTGTTCATCTTTTCTTTGTTAATTATCTTGAATCTTCAAAGGTATAACATAAACCCTAAACTATTTACATAAACTTTAATCTTTGTTAATTCATATTCATATTATAAACTTGTTATTCATAAGTATATACATAAACACACCTAGATTTATATATACATATATACATGTAAAAAAATATTTTTATATATATACACATATATATACAAATTATATATACATATACATATTAAAACCTTAAACCCTAATACTACTTATACTAGTACTTAACATGTATACACTATTACTATTACTAGCACCTATAACCTACTACTTATATTGTAGCACAAAAATATTTTGGGATATGTATTAGAGATGTATAGATCTTCGAACTTTCTTGACGAATGGTTTCTACGAGATTCTAGGCAGAGGGTTTGGATTTCCGATTTAAAGGGTCCTATGGCTCAAGCCCCTAGATCTAAATTAGCCATTCAAAGGGAAAGGGGTGATTGGAAGCTTATCTAATACGGCAAGTATCCTAAAATGGAAAACACTCACAAAAGTAGAAACTCTCTAGTCATAGAAACTTAGTAAAATAAGAAACTTTCTAAAAATGGAAACTTTATAAAAATAGTAACTTACTAGGAATAGAAACTTAGTAAAACAAACTATACTTAAACACATACTTAAACTTAAACATGGGCAAAACACTTAACTACTCTTAAATGTCAATAGGTTGATTTTCCTGCTCACTCGTTCAACTCTTTATTCCGAGGAATAACTCTCTCTCTACTTACTAAGGTGAATTCATAGCCCCACTCTTTATTGCTAGCAAACTTATTTAACTTATTTGGGGTGAGACACATGCTGCTTTTACTATTTACAATTTAGACACAAGTACCAACTGCTAAAACTATGCTATACCCGGCTATGTCCGACTAAGTCCCTACAGTGATATTTTTAAGTGCTGCGGCATGCTTATTTATTGGGGGTAGGCCTATCGGGAGTAACGTCCCCGATACATTTGACTCAGTCTTTGTATTACTTGATAATGAAATTTAAACCGACAAGGACAGACACAACTTGTCATGGGGCAAACTTGAACGTTTAGTCTAAATATCACGCACTGGCATAACTTTTGGATCTGCGAGATCTACTTTTTGATCCTGCGGGAGATCAACTTTACAACTAAATCTTGTGGTCTAAAAACAATGATAACTACTTTTGTTAAACCTATGAACTTCACTCAACCTTTTTGGTTGACACTTTAGCATGTTTTGTCTCAGGTGCTGTTTGATTCAAGCTTTCTTATCTACTACTTATGTGATGCTACTTGGACTTAGGATCAAGAGATATCGCATTTATTACTTCTGCATATGAACAATTACTTTATCGTTATTTCCATTATTGTAACGACATTTCATTTTCCGCTGCGTACTCAATAAAGTTAAATTTTCTCATTTAGTATTGTTCTCGTATTATAATATGTTGCTTTATTTGATATTAGTAACGTTTCTTCCAGACCCTATTGGGAGGACGTTACAGTGTCCGGGAGCGTTCGAAGATGAGGAAGAGAAGATCGACGCGTTTGTGAAAGGATTACCGGAAAGAATCCAAGAAGATATAAGTTCACACGAGCCCGCCTCCATACAACAGGCATGTAGAATGGCTCACAAACTAGTGAACCAGATTGAAGAAAGAATTAAAGAACAGACTGCTGAAGAGGCCAATGTGAAGCAAGTCAAAAGAAAGTGGGAGGAAAACGGTGATAAGAATCACCAATACAACAACAAAAGCAATTACAACAATAATCGCAACAATTATCCCAACAATCGCAACATCAATCGCAACTACAACAAACGGCCCAACAACAACAACAACAACAACAACAACAACAACAACAACAACAACAACAACAGCAACTACAACAATCATCCCAACAACAATAACAACCGCAACAACAACAACAATCAGAAGCAGCTATGCCAAAGGTGTGAAAAGTATCACTCGGGGTTCTGCACCAAATTTTGCAACAAGTGTAAAAGAAATGGTCATAGCGTGGCGAAGTGTGAGGTCTACGGACCAGGGGTTAACAGAAGGAAAGGAACAAATGGTGTCGGAACGAGTAATGGCGGAGCAAGTAGTGTCGGAGCAAGTTATGCCAATGTAGTTTGTTATAAATGTGGAAAACCGGGCCACATTATTAGAAATTGCCCGAACCAGGAGAACACGAATGGACAAGGCCGCGGAAGAGT
The DNA here is from genome assembly GCF_046630445.1 of Rutidosis leptorrhynchoides. Classification (NCBI taxonomy): domain Eukaryota; kingdom Viridiplantae; phylum Streptophyta; class Magnoliopsida; order Asterales; family Asteraceae; genus Rutidosis; species Rutidosis leptorrhynchoides. The sequence goes on from NC_092338.1 coordinate 47,454,223, forward strand.
TTTCAATATTAATGCGGCAGAGGCACAGGAAGACCCGGAGCTTGTTACGGGTACGTTTCTTATTGACAATAAATCTGCTTACGTTTTATTTGATTCGGGTGCGGATAGAAGCTATATGAGTAGAGATTTTTGTGCTAAATTAAGTTGTCCATTGACACCTTTGGATAGTAAATTTTTACTCGAATTAGCAAATGGTAAATTAATTTCAGCAGATAATATATGTCGGAATCGAGAAATTAAACTGGTTAGCGAAACATTTAAGATTGATTTGATACCAGTAGAGTTAGGGAGTTTTGATGTGATAATCTGTATGGACTGGTTGAAAGAAGTGAAAGCAGAGATCGTTTATTACAAAAATGTAATTCGCATTATACGAGAAAAAGGAAAACCCTTAATGGTGTACGGAGAAAAGGGCAACACGAAGCTACATCTTATTAGTAATTTGAAGGCACAAAAACTAATAAGAAAAGGTTGCTATGCTGTTCTAGCACATGTCGAGAAAGTACAAACTGAAGAAAAGAGCATCAATGATGTTCCCGTTGCAAAAGAATTTCCCGATGTATTTCTGAAAGAATTACCGAGATTACCCCCACATCGATCCGTAGAATTTCAAATAGATCTTGTACCAGGAGCTGCACCAATAGCTCGTGCTCCTTACAGACTCGCACCCAGCGAGATGAAAGAACTGCAAAGCCAATTACAAGAACTTTTAGAGCGTGGTTTCATTCGACCAAGCACATCACCGTGGGGAGCTCCTGTTTTGTTTGTCAAGAAGAAAGATGGTACATTCAGGTTGTGTATCGACTACCGAGAGTTGAACAAACTTACCATCAAGAATCGCTACCCACTACCGAGAATCGACGACTTATTTGATCAACTACAAGGCTCGTCTGTTTATTCAAAGATTGACTTACGTTCCGGGTATCATCAAATGCGGGTGAAAGAAGATGATATTCCAAAGACTGCTTTCAGAACACGTTACGGTCATTACGAGTTTATGGTTATGCCGTTTAGTTTAACTAATGCACCAGCTGTGTTCATGGACCTTATGAACTGAGTGTGTAGACCATACCTTGACAAGTTTGTCATTGTTTTCATTGATGACATACTTATTTACTCAAAGAATGACCAAGAACACGGTGAACATTTGAGAAAGGTGTTAGAAGTATTGAGGAAGGAAGAATTGTACGCTAAGTTTTCAAAGTGTGCATTTTGGTTGGAAGAAGTTCAATTCCTCGGTCACATAGTGAACAAAGAAGGTATTAAGGTGGATCCGGCAAAGATAGAAACTGTTGAAAAATGGGAAACCCCAAAAACTCCAAAACACATACGCCAGTTTTTAGGACTAGCTGGTTACTACAGAAGGTTCATCCAAGACTTTTCCAGAATAGCAAAACCCTTGACTGCATTAACGCATAAAGGGAAGAAATTTGAATGGAATGATGAACAAGAGAAAGCGTTTCAGTTATTGAAGAAAAAGCTAACTATGGCACCTATATTGTCATTGCCTGAAGGGAATGATGATTTTGTGATTTATTGTGACGCATCAAAGCAAGGTCTCGGTTGTGTATTAATGCAACGAACGAAGGTGATTGCTTATGCGTCTAGACAATTGAAGATTCACGAACAAAATTATATGACGCATGATTTGGAATTAGGCGCGGTTGTTTTTGCATTAAAGACTTGGAGGCACTACTTATATGGGGTCAAAAGTATTATATATACCGACCACAAAAGTCTTCAACACATATTTAATCAGAAACAACTGAATATGAGGCAGCGTAGGTGGATTGAATTGTTGAATGATTACGATTTTGAGATTCGTTACCACCCGGGGAAGGAAAATGTGGTAGCCGATGCCTTGAGCAGAAAGGACAGAGAACCCATTCGAGTAAAATCTATGAATATAATGATTCATAATAACCTTACTACTCAAATAAAGGAGGCGCAACAAGGAGTTTTAAAAGAGGGAAATTTAAAGGATGAAATACCCAAAGGATCGGAGAAGCATCTTAATATTCGGGAAGACGGAACCCGGTATAGGGCTGAAAGGATTTGGGTACCAAAATTTGGAGATATGAGAGAAATGGTACTTAGAGAAGCTCATAAAACCAGATACTCAATACATCCTGGAACGGGGAAGATGTACAAGGATCTCAAGAAACATTTTTGGTGGCCGGGTATGAAAGCCGATGTTGCTAAATACGTAGGAGAATGTTTGACGTGTTCTAAGGTCAAAGCTGAGCATCAGAAACCATCAGGTCTACTTCAACAACCCAAAATCCCAGAATGGAAATGGGAAAACATTACCATGGATTTCATCACTAAATTGCCAAGGACTGCAAGTGGTTTTGATACTATTTGGGTAATAGTTGATCGTATCACCAAATCAGCACACTTCCTGCCAATAAGAGAAGATGACAAGATGGAGAAGTTAGCACGACTGTATTTGAAGGAAGTCGTCTCCAGACATGGAATACCAATCTCTATTATCTCTGATAGGGATGGCAGATTTATTTCAAGATTCTGGCAGACATTACAGCAAGCATTAGGAACTCGTCTAGACATGAGTACTGCCTATCATCCACAAACTGATGGGCAGAGCAAAAGGACGATACAAACGCTTGAAGACATGCTACGAGCATGTGTTATTGATTTCGGAAACAGTTGGGATCGACATCTACCGTTAGCAGAATTTTTCTACAACAACAGCTACCATTCAAGCATTGAGATGGCGCCGTTTGAAGCACTTTATGGTAGAAAGTGCAGGTCTCCGATTTGTTGGAGTGAAGTGGGGGATAGACAGATTACGGGTCCGGAGATTATACAAGAAACTACCGAGAAGATCATCCAAATTCAACAACGGTTGAAAACCGCCCAAAGTTGACAAAAGAGCTACGCTGACATTAAAAGAAAAGATATAGAATTTGAAATTGGAGAGATGGTCATGCTTAAAGTTGTACCTTGGAAAGGCGTTGTTCGATTTGGTAAACGAGGAAAATTAAATCCAAGGTATATTGGACAATTCAAGATTATTGATCGTGTCGGACCAGTAGCTTACCGACTTGAGTTACCTCAACAACTCGCGGTTGTACATAACACTTTCCACGTCTCGAATTTGAAGAAATGTTTTGCTAAAGAAGATCTCACTATTCCATTAGATGAAATCCAAATAACGAAAAACTTCAATTCATCGAAGAACCCGTCGAAATAATGGATCGTGAGGTTAAAAGACTTAAGCAAAACAAGATACCAATTGTTAAGGTTCGATGGAATGCTCGTAGAGGACCCGAGTTCACCTGGGAACGTGAAGATCAGATGAAGAAGAAATACCCGCATCTATTTCCAGAAGATTCGTCAACACCTTCAACAGCTTAAAATTTCGGGACGAAATTTATTTAACGGGTAGATACTGTAGTGACCCGAACTTTTCCATGTTTATATATATTAATTGAGATTGATATTTACATGATTAAATGTTTCCAACATGTTAAGCAATCAAACTTGTTAAGACTTGATTAATTGAAATAGGTTTCATATAGACAATTGACCACCCAAGTTGACCGGTGATTCACGAACGTTAAAACTTGTAAAAACTATATGATGACATATATATGGTTATATATATAGTTAACATGATATTATGATAAGTAAACATATCATTAAGTATATTAACAATGAACTACATATGTAAAAACAAGACTACTAACTTAATGATTTTGAAACGAGACATATATGTAACGATTATCGTTGTAACGACATTTAATGTATATATATCATATTAAGAGATATTCGTACATCATAATATCATGATAATATAATAATTTAAAATCTCTTTTGATATTATAAACATTGGGTTAACAACATTTAACAAGATCGTTAACCTAAAGGTTTCAAAACAACATTTACATGTAACGACTAACGATGACTTAACGACTCAGTTAAAATGTATATACATGTAGTGTTTTAATATGTATTCATACACTTTTTAAAGACTTCAAGACACTTATCAAAATACTTCTACTTAACAAAAATGCTTACAATTACATCCTCGTTCAGTTTCATCAACAATTCTACTCGTATGCACCCGTATTCGTACTCGTACAATACACAGCTTTTAGATGTATGTACTATTGGTATATACACTCCAATGATCAGCTCTTAGCAGCCCATGTGAGTCACCTAACACATGTGGGAACCATCATTTGGCAACTAGCATGAAATATCTCATAAAATTACAAAAATATGAGTAATCATTCATGACTTATTTACATGAAAACAAAATTACATATCCTTTATATCTAATCCATACACCAACGACCAAAAACACCTACAAACGCTTTCATTGTTCAATTTTCTTCATCTAATTGATCTCTCTCAAGTTCTATCTTCAAGTTCTAAGTGTTCTTCATATATTCTACAAGTTCTAGTTACATAAAATCAAGAATACTTTCAAGTTTGCTAGCTCACTTCCAATCTTGTAAGGTGATCATCCAACCTCAAGAAATCTTTGTTTCTTACAGTAGGTTATCATTCTAATACAAGGTAATAATCATATTCAAACTTTGGTTCAATTTCTATAACTATAACAATCTTATTTCAAGTGATGATCTTACTTGAACTTGTTTTCGTGTCATGATTCTGCTTCAAGAACTTCGAGCCATCCAAGGATCCGTTGAAGCTAGATCCATTTTTCTATTTTCCAGTAGGTTTATCCAAGGAACTTAAGGTAGTAATGATGTTCATAACATCATTCGATTCATACATATAAAGCTATCTTATTCGAAGGTTTAAACTTGTAATCACTAGAACATAGTTTAGTTAATTCTAAACTTGTTCGCAAACAAAAGTTAATCCTTATAACTTGACTTTTAAAATCAACTAAACACATGTTCTATATCTATATGATATGCTAACTTAATGATTTAAAACCTGGAAACACGAAAAACACCGTAAAACCGGATTTACGCCGTCGTAGTAACACCGCGGGCTGTTTTGGGTTAGTTAATTAAAAACTATGATAAACTTTGATTTAAAAGTTGTTATTCTGAGAAAATGATTTTTATTATGAACATGAAACTATATCCAAAAATTATGGTTAAACTCAAAGTGGAAGTATGTTTTCTAAAATGGTCATCTAGACGTCGTTCTTTCGACTGAAATGACTACCTTTACAAAAACGACTTGTAACTTATTTTTCCGACTATAAACCTATACTTTTTCTGTTTAGATTCATAAAATAGAGTTCAATATGAAACCATAGCAATTTGATTCACTCAAAACGGATTTAAAATGAAGAAGTTATGGGTAAAACAAGATTGGATAATTTTTTTCTCATTTTAGCTACGTGGAAATTGGTAACAAATCTATTCCAACCATAACTTAATCAACTTGTATTGTATATTATGTAATCTTGAGATACCATAGACACGTATACAATGTTTCGACCTATCATGTCGACACATCTATATATATTTCGGAACAACCATAGACACTCTATATGTGAATGTTGGAGTTAGCTATACAGGGTTGAGGTTGATTCCAAAATATATATAGTTTGAGTTATGATCAATACTGAGATACGTATACACTGGGTCGTGGATTGATTCAAGATAATATTTATCGATTTATTTCTGTACATCTAACTGTGGACAACTAGTTGTAGGTTACTAACGAGGACAGCTGACTTAATAAACTTAAAACATCAAAATATATTAAAAGTGTTGTAAATATATTTTGAACATACTTTGATATATATGTATATATTGTTATAGGTTCGTGAATCAACCAGTGGCCAAGTCTTACTTCCCGACGAAGTAAAAATCTGTGAAAGTGAGTTATAGTCCCACTTTTAAAATCTAATATTTTGGGATGAGAATACATGCAGGTTTTATAAATGATTTACAAAATAGACACAAGTACGTGAAACTACATTCTATGGTTGAATTATCGAAATCGAATATGCCCCTTTTTATTAAGTCTGGTAATCTAAGAATTAGGGAACAGACACCCTAATTGACGCGAATCCTAAAGATAGATCTATTGGGCCCAACAAGCCCCATCCAAAGTACCGGATGCTTTAGTACTTCGAAATTTATATCATATCCGAAGGGTGTCCCGGAATGATGGGGATATTCTTATATATGCATCTTGTTAATGTCGGTTACCAGGTGTTCACCATATGAATGATTTTTATCTCTATGTATGGGATGTGTATTGAAATATGAAATCTTGTGGTCTATTATTATGATTTGATATATATAGGTTAAACCTATAACTCACCAACATTTTTGTTGACGTTTTAAGCATGTTTATTCTCAGGTGATTATTAAGAGCTTCCGCTGTCGCATACTTAAATAAGGACGAGATTTGGAGTCCATGCTTGTATGATATTGTGTAAAAACTGCATTCAAGAAACTTATTTTGTTGTAACATATTTGTATTGTAAACCATTATGTAATGGTCGTGTGTAAGATTATCATTATTTGATAATCTACGTAAAGCTTTTTAAACCTTTATTGATGAAATAAAGGTTATGGTTTGTTTTAAAATGAATGCAGTCTTTGAAAAACGTCTCATATAGAGGTCAAAATCTCGCAACGAAATCAATTAATATGGAACGTTTTTAATCAATAAGAACGGGACATTTCAAGGATTAACCACGGTCATAAATCATCAAGACTCTTTATAAATCACTCTCCGATACAAATTTGCATATCTTGGCCTATCACTTGTAGAAACGCCTTTATTGCCCTTGATTCTAGAGCATTTTACACGATATTGCGATAGATATATACTGTTATTGAGCAATATCAGTATCGAAAACAAAATAAGCGAGAGTTTGGGTTTTAAAGTGACTATAGGGTGATGGTGATTCATGAAGTTTAACGCGTTCAAGGTGGAAGGTGGGTGGTGAAGATGGTGTTATGGTGGTAATTATAGCGGTAACGGTGGTGGTTGCATGATCACACGAAAAAAAAATGAAGGTTTGTATGATTGGGTTTCTTATATGCATGTGTATGTATTTATATATATGGAGAGAAAGTGATTCCAGGGTGTTGGTGTTTGTGGTGGTTGAATAAAAAAAATGAAGGTGATGATCGGGTTGTAATGATTCTCCGGTGGTGGTGAATGTCTGGGGTGTTCGGTTATGTTTAATGATAAACAATTGATGGTGGTTTCCAATATTGAAGGTGGGTTTACGAATGTTGAAACGGGAACAAATCAAAAGCAGCTGCAGCAACAAGAGGTGATGATATGGGTTATGATGGTGGTGACTCGCGAATGTGGTGAAAGGTGGTGGTATGGTGGTTAGTGGTGGTTATATTGAGCTGTAAAAACAGAAGCCATTATGGCAGTGAAAGGTGTTGAATCAATGGGATGATGTCGGGTGCTCGATGGTGATGGGCCGAATAGAAACAGAATAAGATCGAGCAAGGTGGTTGAAGTGATGGAGGTGGTTTAGTGGCAGCCGAAGGTGTTGGTGGTTCAAGGCTGGTCAAGAACAGCAAGATAGTAGTCGCAGTAGGCTGTTGGAAGGTGATGTGTGATTATGAAATGTTTTTCATATATGTGTATGTGTATAATATATATAGATTAAATTAGGTAGTGATAAAGAGAAAACAAACACATGGGCTCTAAATGTAATAATAAAAATCATAAAGTATTAAAAGGACACAGTGATCGGTTAAGAGTTTGTGAGTGTAGTGACCCGAACTTTTCCATGATTATATATTTGCATGATTAAATATTTCCAACATGTTAAGCAATCAAACTTGTTAAGACTTGATTATTTGAAATGAGTTTCATGTAGACAATTGACCACCCAAGTTGACCGGCGATTCACGAACGTTAAAACTTGTAAAAATTATATGATATATATATATATATATATATATATATATATATATATATATATATGGATATATATATATATATATATATATATATATATATATATATATATATATATATATATATATATATATATATAGTTAACATTATATTATGATAATAAAGTATCTCACTAGGTATATTAACAATGAGTTATATACATAAAATGAGACTATTGAATTAAGAAAACTCGAAACGATATATATAACGATTATCGTTATAACAACGTCTCACTAAATACATATGTATCATATTAAGATATTAATACACTATGTTTAACATCATGAAATGATAATTACATATATCATTTAGCGTATTAACAATGAACTACACGAGTAAGATGAGACTACTAACTTAAGGATTTCGAAACAATACATATATGTAACAATTATCGTTGTAATAGTATTTTACACACACACATATATATAAATATATATATATATATATATATATATATATATATATATATATATATATATATATATATATATATTAATATATATTAATACACCATGTTAACATGTTAACATAACAATTTAACATCTCATTTAAGTGTAATAACAATGGATCAATTACATTTAACAAGATCGTTAACTTAAAGGTTCCGAAACAACACTTACATGTAACGACCAATGATGACTTAACGACTCAGTTAAAATATATATACATATAGTATATTAAGATGTATTAGTACACTTTTGAAAGGTTTCATGACACATATCAAAGTACTTCTACTTAACAAAAATACTTACAATTGCATTCTCATTCATTTTCATCAACAATTCTACTCGTATGCACCCGTATTCGTACTCATACAATACCCAGCTCCTAGATGTATATACTATTGGTATATATATATAATAATTCAGCTCTTAGCAGCCCTTGTGAGTCACCTAACCATGTGGGAACCATCATTTGACAACTAGCATGAATGATTACACAAAATTACAAACTAATGTGACCTTAAATGGACATGCATCACCACGTCGTTCAACATCACCATTATCACTCTCATTTTTCAACTTTCATGCATCAAATTGATCTCTATCTTGTTCTCTCATATTGTTCTAAGTGTTCTTTATCATTTCCTTCATAATCTACATAATCTAGCTCATAAATCCTAACCTATATCAACTTATAAAACAACTACTCAAGAAAACTTCAAGAACACTTTCATGTTTGCAAGTCTACTTCCAAGCTTTCTAATCCATTCCAAGTAATCATCTAAGCTCAAGAAATCTTTCTTATTTACAGTAAGATATCTTTCTAATACAAGGTAATACTCATATTCAAACTTTGATTCAATTTCTATAACTATAACTATCTTATTTCGAGTGGAAATCTTACTTGAACTTGTTTTCGTGTCATGATTCTACTTCAAGAACTTTCAAACCATCCAAGAATCCTTTGAAGCTAGATCAATTTTTGTTACTTTCAGTAGGTTTAACTACTAAACTTGAGGTAGTAATGATGTTCATAACATCATTCGATTCATATATATATATATATATATATATATATATATATATATATATATATATATATATATATATATATATATATATATATATATATATATATATAACTATCTTATTCGAAGATTTAAACTTGTAATCACTAGAACATAGTTTAGTTAATTCTAAACTTGTTCGTAAACAAAGTTAATCCTTCTAACTTGACTTTTAAGATCAACTAAACACATGTTATATATCTATATGATATGCTAACTTAATGATTTAAAACCTGAAAACACGAAAAACACCGTAAAACTGGACATACGCCGTTGTAGTAACACCGCCGGCTGTTTTGGGTTTGATAATTAAAAACTATGATAAACTTTGATTTAAAAATTATTCTTCTGAGAAAATAATTTTTCTTATGAACATGAAACTATATCTGAAAATCATGGTTAAACTCAAAGTGGAATTATGTTTTTCAAAATGGTCATCAAGATGTCATTCTTTCGACGGAAATGACTACCTCTTTAAAAAATGACTTGTAACCTGTATTTTCGACTATAAACTTATACTTTTTCTATTTAGTTTCATAAATTTCAGTTCATTATGAAACCGTAGCAACTTGAATCACTTAAAACGGATTTGAAACGGAGAAATGACGGGTAAAACAAAATTGGATAAAATTGCTAGTTTTAGCTACGAAAGTTTTGTAACAAATCTAGACTAAATATATCCTAACTAATTTATATTGTATTATACATATTATGTAATCTTGGAATACCATACACACGTATACAATGTTTTGACATATCATATCGACCCATCTATATATACATTTCGGAACAACCATAGACACTCTATATGCAGTAATGCTTGAGTTAGCTATACATGGTTGAGGTTGATTCCAAAATAATATATATACTTTGAGTTGTGATCTAGCCTGAGACTTGTATACACTGGGTCGTGGATTGATTCAAGATAATATATATTGATTTATTTCTGTACATCTAACTTTGAACAACTAGTTGTAGGTTACTAACGAGGACTGCTAACTTAATAAACTTAAATCATAAAAACGTAATAAAAAAAATGTTGTGAATATATTTCAATCATACTTTGATATATATGTACATATTTGTTATAGGTTCGTGAATCGACCCGTGGCCAAGTCTTATTTTCCCGATGAAGGAAAAATCTGTGAAAGTGAGTTATAGTCCCATTTTTAATATATAATATTTTTGGGATGAGAATACATGCAGATTTGAAAATGATTTACAAAATAGACACAAGTAATTGAAACCACATTCTATGTTGAATCGTTACACCGGATATCGCCCTTGTTGAACTTGGTAACCTAAGAATTGGTGTTTATTATAATTGCCACCAGTTGACGCGAATCCTAAAGATAGATCTATGGGCTTTGACACGCATCAGTCAGAGAATTTGAACTGCTTTAGTACTTCGATATTATTTATAGGGATATTCTAGATGCATTTTGTTAATGTCGGTTATCAGGTGTTCAAACATATGAATGATTTTTGTGCAGATTGCATGTTATTAAAAGATGAAATCTTGTGGTCTATTATTACAATTTGATATATAGATTTAAACCTATAACTCACCAACATTTTTGTTGACATTTAAAGCATGTTTATTCTCAGGTGATTATTAAGAGCTTCCGCTGTTGCATACTAAATTAAGGACAAGATTTGGAGTCCATGTTTGTATAATATTGTTTAAAAACTGCATTCGAAGACATATATTGTTGTGTATTATTATTGTAAACCATTATGTAATAATAATGTGAAAACGTTATATTTTAGATTATCATTATTTGATAATCGTCGTAATATTTTAAACCTTTATCGATAAAATAAAGGTTATGGTTTGTTTTAAAATCGAATGCAGTCTTTGAAAAACATCTCATATAGAGGTCAAACCTCGCAACGAAATCAATTAATATGGAACGTTTATAATCAATATGAACGGGACATTTCAGTGAGTGGAGATGGTGGTTACCATATGTTTGTGTCTATATATATTGAAAAGATAGGTGATATAAATATAATATAAAATATCAATGAAACGTGGGAAATGAGCACACAGCTAAGCAGCCATTTAACTTATCCTTGATCGAAGCTTGAAGAAATGGGAGCAGGTTGTGGTGATTATATATCTTAATACCAATTAATACTTGTATAGTTGGTCAATCATGGGATATGAATTGATGAATTGTAATAAGGCAGTTAATAATCAATATTATAGTACCAATTTGTTATTTGTCAAGTTGTATGGCCAATAACTTTAATAAAGTTTAGTTTAGTGATCAATAATTTGGATTCACGGATGTAAAATTTGTTATCTAGTTACCGACAGTTTTAATGGACTAATATATCGTACCCCGTTGATAATTAGTGGCGGATAAAAAGTCTTCGGAAAAATTTCAAATTTTTATAGTGACTATCTTTATTTATTTTGGTCATTATGGTATAAGATTTGGTCATTAACTATTAAATAAAAATTACATTAATTATTCACTCTCAGCCTCAAATAAAATATAAAAAGTTTTAAAATTCAATAAATAGTTCCTAAATACATTTTTAATAAGTCTATAATTTGTAAAACTCATTTTCGGATCATTGTTTATTTTAAAATCACATAAGTTCGATTTTAACTTGTTTAATATCAATCGGAACATCAAACGAGCATTATAATCATTTAATATTTATTTTTAATATATTCTATTTATATATAGAGATATATTTTAAATAATTATTATTATAATATCCTATTTTTTTATTTTATTAATTTTTAATAACAACAACATATAATAATTCAAATTATATTTCGAATTATTATTTATATATACATACACACATATCTATTTACAATTAATTGTTCGTGAATCGTCGAGAGCAGTCGAAGGTTAAATGATTTCATAAAATAGTTCAAAAATTTTGAAATTCAATTTAATAGACTTTGCTTATCATGTCGGAAACATATAAAGATTAAGTTTAAATTTGATCGGAAATTTTCGGGTCGTCACACTCGTCCGTTCCAGGTATAGAGACCCTAGCTTGAACTATAAAGCGGACGTATGCTATTTGAGTTTAGTACACGTTGGTTTGTGTGTATTGTACATGTTGGTTGCATGTATGTTAAAACAGGGGTACTTATTATATATACGTTAAGTTTAGTTACCAGGGTGCTCAATTTCGTAGAATATTTTGATAAACGTTTTGGATGAAATTAATGAAATCTTGTGGTCCACCTTTATATAAATATTATGCGCAACATTAAAACTATGAACTCGCCAACCTTTGTGTTGACACTTTTAGCATGTTTATTCTCAGTCCCTAGAAGTCTTCCGCTGTTTGCTTATACGTTATACAAGCTAAGTGCATGGAGTCATACATGCTTTATTCGAGAAAACTTTGCATTCACAAAATCATCACCATGTATCTTATTTTGATTGCATTGTCAATGGACGTATTATTGTAAACTATTATTTACGGTGATTGTATATATGTAGAAATCATCAGATGTCGAAAACCTTGAATTTAGATATTCATTTATGGTGTGTCTTTTCAAAAGAATGCAATGTTTACAAAACGTATCATATAGAGGTCAATACCTCGCAATGAAACCGGTGAATAACGTACTGCGTCAATAGCGATTTTGGCGGGTCGTTACAGATACACATGTTTTATTGTAAATATATTAAAGTTATCTCATTATAGGGTTAAAAGCAAAATGTAAATCTAACAGTAAATGAGCTTGTGATAGTAAATATGTAACCATATATCTATATTTACGTATTTGTATATGTATTTCGGGTGGTAATGGATACATCCATGGATGAAACTTTTCATCCATGTCCATATCCATATTCATTTAGGTTCATCCATATACGTATCCATATCCATTTAGGTTCATCCATATTTATCACGAAGCGGGTGGATCGGGTGCATATTCACCGGATCGGGTAGTCATTGTCATCCCTAGTTAAGTCCCCATTCGGTGATCCAGTACTGTTTTCAAAAAAAAAAAAAAAAACATCAAAATAAATTAGATAAATAAAATTATTTTAATTGAACTAGAATACATATTTGTAGAGTTGAATTATTTATAATTATTCATTATTATTAATTAATTAGATAATTAATATTACTGTATTAAACCAAGTATTATGAGATCCGTGTGAGAATAGGTTTTGTAAGTATACTAAATACGGGTTAATTCCACAAGATGCTAGATAACTGGCATTGGTACTCAACCCTCGAATATGACAGGCGGTACTTTCCAGGAAACTTCCCGATGTATTTAGTAAACCAAAATCCAAATCCTTCGTACCTAAAAGTATCTAACCTTCGAAATATCAATAAATTAAATAAACATGTCATTTTAATCTACAAACTGACAAACTCAGGAATCACAACAAAAGTATATTCATATGTTAGATAAGGTATTTTAGGTTGATATAACTTTATCATTGGCAGCAAAAAGTGCTTTAATATAACAAGGTTATTTTTATAATATCTTATAATCTTATATACTTATATACTTGTATCTTAGTCTAATAATTCAAGACTTCAGAATAAACCAAATATGATAGATGTGTGGTTGATAAGAATATAAAACTGATAAACCGTAGTCCTTGAATTCACAACCAAAAGTGAACTCCTTTTGGCTCCAATAGTTACACGAGGTTTTCTTTCATGCGTGGCTTAACTTGTGAAATGAGGTAATCATTGGTAATTTGGTATTGCCAGATCACTTATATGAGTATAGCCCTCCATTCTCACACAGTCACACTCCGCCTACACACATCTCCGAAAATACCAAGATCAGCTATCAGTGGCGGTTTCAGGATCAATATTTAATGGAGTTCTGGAATTTTTGTTCACTACTAATTATATTTGAATGTTATATCAATGGTTGTTTATCTTAAAAAAATTAAAAATTCGAAAAATATATGTGATCCGAGTAATTAAATTTAGTGGAATCCCATCCCATATAGGTTTAAAAAAAAAAACTAGACTTGTAAAAAATATATTGAATCCTCTTAGTTAAATTTAGTGGTGTCATGTACAATTTAAAGAGTGTTTTCTATACAAATTTTAAATTAGTGGTGTCCCGTGACTCTACGGACTATAATCTAAACTCGCCATTGTCAAGAGTAATCATATCCACATAAGTTCTCATAATTTCACCCAAGGTTTCGCACCATAAATTGGTCAGAAAAAATGTGCAAAATACTAAGACCATCTTTATCCCTGAAGGGTATGATGGACGTGTTGCTGGGTGGGGTGAGGTGCTTGATGAGCGTGCTGCCATACCGGTGTGTAATGGGGTGGAGTGTTAAGTGGCGTGTTGGGTGATGTGTTAAAATCTGATTGGAAGTTGGGTGAAAAGGGGGATAAAAACTAATTAAATAATGGGAATAAATGCAGCACGCGTACGAAGGTCTCGGTGCTCACTTGAAGCACACATGTAGCACACGAAGCAGCACACCATGGTTATAGGCGTGTTGGCCAACACATGACCCAACACGCCAGGGTTAAAGAAGGTCTAAATGGTTCAATATTTACGGCTTAACCATTTAATTAAGATAATCAAGAGGTCATTAAATCCACCGTAAAATAGTACACGTGCTTGACCCATGGGCTCTTGCTAATGACTAATGAGTATGACCTCCCATAGACCCATATACGATAAAAATGGGCTCTCTCATAATATAAGTATTATTTCGAGGATTGTGTTTTTGTAATGGGCTCTTACTAACGGGTATGACTATGACCTCCCGCATAAAGCCATATTTGTATTTCGAGGATTTTGTTTTTTGTTATACTACTACTCTACTAGTAGTATTTGCATTTACGTTCTGATAATATAATCTTGTATGATTATGTGATTTGATTTACTGTTATTGACACCATCAAACTAGCAACAAAATATGCATACATTAAATCTCTTAGTTAACCCATTCATAAACTTCAATGAACAAATAACAAAAAAGTTTATTTCCATCAGTTTACATGTTCAACTAATTCAATTAGCACTTTTACGGCTTTACCTATTTCTTTTTTTGCATTAATGCACGTACCTTATCTTCTTTAGGTCAAATAAAAAAGTCAAACTTAAAAAGTCAAAATCAAGCAATGGCCATCGACTATTTGTTTATGTATTTGCTGACTAAACCTCCCCACTCACTCTTGACAGTTTCATCTCAAACCCCAATTCTCCACTATGGCATCCAACGGCACCACCACCAACACCACCACAATTGATATCCGATCCGAATTCGCACATCACGACCCGAACGTCGCCCGAATCAACAACGGCAGTTTCGGTTCATGCCCTAATTCCGTCATCCAAGCTCAACAACAGTACCAGCTCCGTTTCCTCGAACAACCCGACCACTTTTATTTCAATCTGCTCAAACCCTTAAATCTCCGTTCTCGCCACTCCATCAAAACCCTAATCAACGCAAATCACGTCGACGAGATCTCAATTGTCGATAATGCCACAACTGCTGCTGCAATTGTTCTGCAACACATTAAATGGTCGTTTTTCGACTCAAAATTCAATCCCGGCGATACGGCGGTGATACTGCATTACGCGTACGGTGCCGTTAAAAAGTCCGTTGAAGCCTACGTTACTCGAGCTGGTGGTAAGGTGATTGAGGTTAAAATGCCCTTTCCTGTTAGTTGTAACGATGAAATTATTAATGCTTTTAGAGATGCTTTAGAATTAGCGAAATCGAATAATCGTAAGGTTAGGTTAGCTGTGATTGATCATATAACTTCGATGCCGAGTGTTGTGATTCCTGTTAAAGAGTTAGTTAAAATGTGTAGAGAAGAAGGTGTTGACCGTATATTCGTTGATGCTGCCCATGCGATCGGATCGATTGAGGTTGATGTGAACGATATCGGTGCTGATTTTTACACTAGTAATTTGCACAAGTGGTTATTTTGTCCTCCGTCGATTGCGTTTTTGCATTGTAGGAATCCTGAATTGTCGAACTTGCATCATCCCGTTGTGTCTCATGAATATGGAAATGGGATAGCTATAGAGAGTTCGTGGATTGGTACTAGGGATTATAGTGCGCAGTTAGTTGTACCTGAAGCTTTAGAGTTTGTAAATAAGTTTGAAGGTGGGCTTGATGGAATAAGGAAGTGGAATCATGAAAAGGTTATGGAGATGGCGGAAATGTTGGTGAAGGCTTGGGGGACTCATCTTGGTTCACCTCCGGAAATGTGTTCGAGTATGGCGATGGTTGGTTTGCCTGCTTGTTTGGGGATTATGAGTGATTCTGATACGTTGAAGTTGAGGTCTCGTTTGAGGGATTGTTTTAAGGTTGAAGTTCCGATATATTATCGGCAACCTAAGGATGGGGAAGTTAACCCGGTAACAGGGTATGCTAGGATATCTCATCAGATTTATAACACTGTTGATGATTACTACAGATTTAGGGATGCCATTTGCAATCTTGTTGATACTGGGTTCACATGTAAAGTTTTTCAAGATTGAAAGAGGTATGCATTTTCATATTAGTTGTTGCTTTTTAGTTCAAAGTGCGTTCAGTGTTTGACTTGTTGTGTGCAGTTTGAAAATGATCATGTGATATTGAGGATGATTCAAATCATCTTCTTGATCTGAAGGTAACAAATCATTAGTATACCTGTTGAAGTAAAGTGTTCATCTTGGGCAGTATGGTTGTTTAGTTGCCAAACTTGTGTAACTTGTTTGAACCAGTGGTTGATCTGATTCTGCTAATTACTACTTTTCGACGTTGAGCTCTCACATGTACCATAATGCCTAAAGCTACATTCTGTCATATGTTGTTTTTCTCATCTTTTATTACAGTTTGCAATAAAGCCGATTAGTTTCTCTTTTTTTGATTATATCAGGCAACTCATACTTCTAACATAATCTGACCACTTTTTGACTTGAACATAATCTGAAAGTTAGAGACCACCTGGATAACTCTAGACCAATACGCCTTTTGATAATAGCACTACTTATATACACGTTTTAGAATGACTAAGTAGGCAAGATTTTACAAAATAAGGTCTTTTATTCGATTACCAATTTATCACGCTTAATATTTATTTTTAACTTTTGAGAATACATAAGTACACAATCGATATGATATTGTTTTATTATTTAATTTAATAACTAATAATAATATGATATTGTTTTAGAAAAATCTTTTATTCAATTACCAATCCTAGGACCATGATCGGGTTCAGAAATGTCTGCGATTGAGTAAATAGCTCTACGAACGAATGGATTGGATCGACTTGGAAAATGGAAAGATTTGTACAAGTTATATGTTTCATCACCACTTTGTGAAAAAGCCTTAGGTATGAATATGTTAGATACCAGTGACTCGATTGCTGAAATAGTGACTCGATTGCTGCAATAGTATCTCTCCCCCCCAAAAAGCATGTTTTTGTTTACCAACGCACAAAGAAAATATTTTGTTGCGAATGAACAAGATATTGAGGAATTGTCGATTGGAATTGAACATCAGTGTTCCATTTATACCAAGATTACCACTTGCGAATCACACACAAACTAGTGTTATGTGCATGTACAAGTCAAACCTCCAGTTATCCAGTAATGCATGCATCATATAATCAAACAGTTCACTTAAAGAAAATTACCTTAATAAACATTCGTATTCAGTCATATAATAAGCAGCATTATTACAAAACCAAACTTGTTCATGAAATCTTGAATGCTTATTAATGTCATACTAGAAATAACAAATATACAAATATGAATCTTTTAATATCGAAATGCAAGACTGTCAATATAGCTACCGCCTTCATGAACATTAGCAGATCTTAAGATATATTCATGTCATAAAATTTGTCCGTCATTACCTTAACGGATTGAAGCTAGTATGCAGTAACAAAAATATATCCTCATAGTGTTTTCATTTGATTCCGACTCAACATTCTTTGCGATAATGTGCTACTCAATTAATGATCATCATCATCATCCCCTTGTATTTTCATAACATAAAGCATAATAAAAATCTGATTATCTTCACCATTTGTCATGACATAGCATATTTATAATCAGGTCATCATCTTCCCCTTATACAACTTCACAAGTTTCAGAATATAATATATTTAAAGTTGATCATCATCTTCCCCTTAAAACTTCAGTTTCAGAAAATAAATTTACTCGATATCGATCATAATTATCACCTTAAAGCTTCAGTTCAGAACATAAAATTTTCAAACTTGATCATCCTTCCCTGGAAAATTTCACTTTTGAAACATAACTATACATTCCCCTTAAAACTTCAGTTTCAGAACATAAAATACTCGAAATTAATCATAATTATCCCCTTAAAGCTTCAGATTTAGAACATAAAATGTTCAAACTTGATCATCCTTCCATGTAAAACTTCACTTTTGAAACATAACTATACATTCCCCTTAAAACAACAGTTTCAGAACTTAACATATTCAAATTTAATCACCATCTTCCCTTTAAAAACTTCAATTTCAGAACATAAGATGTTCAAACTTGATCATCCTTTCCTTTAAAACTTCATTTTTGAAACATAACTATACAAACAATGATCTCTACCCCCTTAAACCTTCAGTTTCAGAAAATTAACATACTCAATTTGATCCCCATCTTCTAAAGAAAATTTCAATTTCAGAACATAACATATTCAAAAGTTTCATCATCATCTTCATCTTAAAAACTACACCAGTCTCAGGACATAAACTAGCCACATACTCCTTTGACTGCTATTTTGTGTTTGTTCATACAGTCTCTTCTGGATTGTGTACGATTAACCTGATCTTTTGAATGTATACGGATGGCTTAGAAAATAAAGATGATTAAACCCCTACTAAAACCTCAAAAGAAACTATTTCTCTACGACCTAAACTAAGTTTGTTCTATTACGTTTGACCCGGTTTTAGTCAAACTTAACTACTAGAATTCTACACTAAATTTGTAATAAATTATAAAGGCCAACTTACTTATCCTGATTAGACTAATCAGGCCTTCCAAACCCGTTAATTTTCAATGATCTGATGACGGGGTGGGGGTGGACCCCAGAAGAGTAATAGTAACAGGTTGCCATCCATCAGGATTAGGTACGATCCACTTTTTTCCAGTGATAGCCAAGTACAAAATATGAATTACGTCACCCAAAGCGCTATCTTTTAAGCAAGACCTTTGTATGATAAGTGCAGCCTCATATCTATCCAAAACAAAATTGATCACATGTCAGATAATGCTTAACACAAATCATAAAGGTGGTGTTCGGATATGCGATACGATACTGATTATTACTACTTGAAGTGACAATAATTAGCTTTCAGCATTGGTAATGGTTCTCACTTTACTTATTTGATTATTAAGGGGTCACATAATCAATTTAGATAAGCTAAATGTACATCAGTCATAAACTTTTTAATAACAGGTAATCGTTAAAAAAATGTTTAAGATACTTTCTTCCAAATTTATTAACATAAAACTGGTATTAAAAATAAATAATAATAAAATTCAATAGAAAATATGTTTTATCAACTCAAACACAGAATAGCTTATCGCTACAACTTCAACCGACATAGCACATTCAAACATTGTCTGTTCCATTCAGTTACAACTGAATTTTTTATTTGGATTATTTAACCGACATAACTAATATGAATTGAGAACACACGCTACCTGCAATTAGAATTTGCTATCGCAGATCGAGCAGCAGGAGTTGATAAGAAATTTTGCAGCTTATCCCATGTTTGTTTTGAGTAATCTTTGATGTTATTACCCTCAGGATTCACACAATTCCATACTCTTTCATTTTTACCAACAAATAATGGTACTAAACCAAGATTTTGTTTCACTACAAGTTGTTGCTTGACGGCACTCTCTAGGGCCTTCTTAACATCAATATTACGCTGTTTGGGATCACCATATTGAATGCAACTAGTTATGTTTTCTTCAGTAGGCAATATCTTTTCAGTTTTCAGTGTGTTCAAGGCAAGTAGAATTATCCCTATCATGCGTTGAACAGATTCTGGTGGTTTTGGGCATCCAGGTGTACCCCACACACCGCAACCATTTGTGGTGTCCGGTGGTGAGGAAGTTGATGGCTTAGAATCGGGATTATTAGCCGGGTATTTGTTCAGAGTAGATTTGTTTGGCATACCATGTCCTTTTTGTGGACTATTTGCGTATGCATGATTTGCAGAATTAGTGGAATTCTGTATCGGATGTCTACCATTAAGTGGTTTAGCTGTTACCGAGCTTTCTTTTAAGTTAAGCTTACCAACATCAGGAACATATTCAGGCCTGTGAGGCGTATAATGAGGACGCGTATGTGAATTGGGAGGAAAGAAATTTATTGGTGCAAGTGCAGGAGTTCCCGGGGGATTAATAGGCTTTACTGACTGTGGATGATGACCTTGGTAGCCAGTCGCATTATTTCCATTGCTCCACGAATAATCAGGGTGAACATGAATGTAATTAGGGTTTGATCCACTTGAAGAAACATTAGCAGTGTGACTAGGCTGCATATATCCAGGTTGTTGAGAGTTTGATTTAATTTGATACTCCATACTCCCATTCGGCGGACTCGAAGTTATAGACATAACTGGTTGACTAAAGTTTTTCCTTAATGGTTTTCCCTTGGGTTTAAAATCAGTTGTTTTTCCTAAACTTGCAAATTTCTGCAACCCTGGATTCGGATTGCCATACCCATTATCCAATATCTGAACCGGCTCAGAAACCGGGATATGTCCTGACTGGCCATGGCCATAGCCATTATCAACTGGCTGAGGTGATTCACCATTTGTTAATGGTGGTCCTCCGGCTAATAGACTAGTCCAAAGCCACACGCTCTTTGCTGCGGCAAGGAGTGAGACGGATGCTTTATGAGGTTGTGCTAAAAGAATATTATATTTCCTCATCCTTAATTGATGTAAAGCGTTCGAGAAGTCTCGATCACCAGATATTAACAAATAAGTGCAAGGGGCGGGATTATCGACGGCCCAAAATAACATGTCCACCAATATTTTCTTGTCACTTGCATCTTTGACACCTAGACTCAAAAAAAAAAAAAAAAAAATTAAAAAAAAATAAAATGGTTATGAGATGCATAACATACATTAGGACAATTAAAAATATTGTAACATAATATTTTCATCAAGTTAACAAAAAAAGGGAAAAAAAAAAAAAAATCTAAAACTCATAACTTCAATCATAAAAATTACATAAATAGATCATCAATTGTAAAAACAGATATACTCAAGTGTTAAACATCTCATAATAGGGTTTATAGAAATCAATTCCACCACGGTCTACTCACTCATATACTATAAGTAGCAAATTAAATTCCAACTTAATATAATTCTGCCATGTACAGTAATATATACAATACATAAATAAATAAATATAGAATATATAAATATAGAATATATAAATATAGAATATATAGAAACAAAAAAAGTGCAAGCATATATATATATATACCAGCGGGCACGTGATTTAAGGCGATTCCGGTACTATTAAGACCTTGTTGAACAGAAGAAGGGATCCGATTAGTATCACCGTAAGCAGAAATTGATACGGGCCCACAATAATTCATATTAACCAACGCAGAACTTATATTCTGTGCGATCGAATGCGGTTCAAAACCTTTAGGTACTTGACAATTTTCTATATCCCACCATACTGATATCTTCGATTTTATGTATTCTTGTTCGGCCATATTTACAAACGGCGACGGTTTACTACACCAGATCGGTTATAAAAGCCGCCGGAAGATTAGATGGCGCACGATAGTAGATGATGGGTTTCTATTTTTTTTTTTTTTCTTTTTTTTTTTTTTTTGGATTTTGTTTTGTGTCCAAAGAAAAATAAGGGAAAGGGTTAGGAAGTGGATGAGAATTGGACTGGCGGACTATTTTAAAAACACGAGGGAAGGGGTCCCACTTTTTGTAGAATTGTTACGGTTGATTTACGAAACTGCCCCTGAGTTGACTGGGGTCTGGGAGTCTAGGATGGTCGATTTTATTATTTTTAGCGAAAAACCAAGGCGGTAAACTTTCATCCAAGAATAAAAAAACTCTAAAACTGATAGAAATTATAAATAGAATATAATCAATTCTTCTTCTTCTTATTATTATTATTATTATTATTATTATTAATAATTATTATTATTATTATTATTTGTAACACCCCGTCCCACATCGGATTGTGTAAGATTGTTTGAGTCCCTTATAAGGTAACTTCCATCCTTACCAGACACAACGCGTTTTGGGGCTACAAGCACAGCAGATCTCATGAGAACTCTGCAATTAAGCGTGCTCGAGCGGGAGTAGTACTAGGATGGGTGACCTCCTGGGAAATCCTCGTAGAAAAAGCCGTGCGCCTACGGGCAAAGCGGACAATATTGTGGTCGCGGTAAGGTGGAATTGTGTAAGATTGTTTGAGTCTCTTATAAGGTAACTTCCATCCTTACCAGACACAGCGCGTTTTGGGGCTACAAGCACAGCAGATCCCATGAAACTCAATTATTATTATTATTATTATTATTATTACTATTATTATTATTAAGAATGTTACATCATCATTATTATTATTATTATTATTATTACTATTATTATATTAAAGTAAACTCAATTAAAACTTATCTATAAGTTAAGATATCTTGCATAGCAAGTTAACATAGTAGTATTAAATAGGAAACTAAATAATTTTTTAATATAATTAATCACGAATAATATAATGGATAAAATATTTTATAATAAAAACAATACAAGCAAGTCTTCCGATTTGCAACAAAACAAGACAAGAGAACCAAGACAAGCGGAACTTTAACAAACCGAACACGTACGGCCAAAAAAAAAGAACGAACCATGAAACTAACGCTACAACAAACAAAAGCCCTTACCGTTGGGAGGGGTTGTATGAAATCCTAGGTTGCGGTTAATTTACCAAGTCGCTTGTAATTGTTGAATTATTTAATCACAATAAGGTTGAACAAAAAATACGCGTTGATCATAAAATATTCTCTTAAACATTTAACATTTTTATTTTCCATATATATATATATATATATATATATATATATATATATATATATATATATATATATATATATATATATATATATATTGGTAGGATCAAGAGAGAAGTAACCATTCGGGGGGAAGCGGGGGAAGCAAAAACTTTTTTTTTTCTTTTTGTTTTTTGAAAAAACTTTGTTCACGAACATTATAGATGAGATGAAAATATGAACATTTAGTAGAGACACTTTGTGATAAATGTTTTTATTTTGGCGGAAAAACGCTCGAAGAAGTAATATATAACAATTATTGTGTTTTTCGAGCATATTTTGAGGTTTTAGCTATTGGGGTTTAGATATTAGGGTTTAGATATTAGGGTTTATAGGGTTTAGATATTATGGTTTAGAAATTTAGGGTTTAGGGTTTAGATTTAGGGTTTAGATTTAGGATTTAGATTGAGTTTTTAAAACGAACGGTTTGTGTCAAAACGTGTATATATTGCAGGGACACGCTAACCCTGTGTGCCGTAGCACCCACCAATCCCATCCCGAAAGAGACCTGTGCCAGAAAAGTACCTCCTCCCAGTACCCACAGTGGCGGCAAGAGCAATTTTTACCCCAGCTAGCTAGACCCCCGAAAACACTTCACAAATTCCCCCCGGAGGAGAAATAATTCCATGCGGAGCGCCCAGACTGAGAATCGAACTTGCGCCTTCCTTGTGTCAAAGCTTCCCCCACTGTGGGCCCAGGGATCAAAGGCATCGGGTACCACTGAGCTAGAAGCTCGTCGGTAACACGAACGGTTTAGAGTTTAGGGTTTAGGGTTTATGGAATAAACCCAAAACACCAAACCCTAAACCCTAAACTCTAAATCGGGCTAAATTTTACTTCACAAAACATGAAGAAGAAAAAAACGTTCATATTCTTCACGAACAATATTATCTTGAATTTTATTTTTGTCGATCGTTTTCCCGCCTAAATAATAACATTCATCACGAAGTGTCTCTTCTAAATGTTCATATTTTTGTGTGATCTTGATGCCGAAATTTTTTTTTTTCAGAAAAAACGAAATTTTTTTTTCTTCCCCCCGATTGGTTACTTCCCCATTGATCCTGCCCATATATATATATATATATATATATATATATATATATATATATATATATATATATATATATATATATATATATATATATATATATTTTTCTTTTTTTTTCTTTTCAAATGCCGATATCGACATCACCTAGATGATACTCCGTATTAGAATTCTATAAAGTAACTTTACACCATTCAAAATGTATACTTTAAATAATGTTTTAAAAATATTATTGTTTTTCATAATCACTTTTAATCAAAATTATTTAAATCATTTAGATTTTCAAACATTTAATATTTTGATATTCGATGACACGTTATTATAAATGACTAATACGACCTTGACGAGAAACTTTTCTTTTGGAGTGTTGGAAGGGGTCATCTGATTGACTTGGGTTGACCTAGACCAAGACTAAATCATGCATTATTGTCCTTTTCATCGAATCATTTCTTGATTTGAGAAATTACGTTGTAGTTGCAAGCCTGAATAACAGTTAATGTTAGTAATTATTGTATTCCATAATAACTTATTACTGTAATTCATTTATGTAAATGTTTGTTTATTTATTTATCTATTTCTAAAATTACAATTATACTACTTCGTATAAAGTTAGTGACCTAGTGGTACAGACTTAATCTTTAAGGATGAAATACTTAAAGGCCCGAAGTTCGAATCACATAAACAAAAGATATACTTTTTTGTGGTCAAGAAGGTTCAACCCGATGACTCCAAGCTACTGCAAAATGGGCGCCAGTTGATTGATTAGTCCGTTTGCAAACATAATTGGAAACACGGGTTTTTTAAAAAATAAAATAAAAATAAAACTGCATTTAATACATTATTATCCCAAGTTTAATCTTTATAGTATACAATTTAGAAGTATCGCCTTTTAGAAATAGATATGCATGCATTAATTATCAATCGATATCATTTTATATTTTAAGTGATTGATTATCGAATTAACAATGTAATATTGAGGAGTTTTTACTAAAGTTGTTCATTTTGTTTTAGAATCAAGTTTGGCACGTCCGATTCAATCAACTAAGACCGAATAAACCATTTGGAGTTAACCGGTCAATAACGGTAAATTAAGTGAAAACAGAGTTAAAGATTTATTATGTCTTATGTGTGTACGTCAACGAACATTATTATTACTGTAGACTGTCTTATGTCTTATGTCTAATCGGTTAACTTTAAATAAAAACATATTAAAAAGCAATTAACACTGTGGAAGTGTGGAACCTTCCCAACTTAGAACCGGACCGAGACGTACCATAGTGCCATGCGTAAGTATTATTAATAAGTCTTCCAAAACTTGCCAAAGCCCAGTTCATTAGAAAAGATTAGTTCATTAAAAAAGATTGGGCTTCAATATTAGAGCTCCACTCGGCCTTAAAGTATTAGAAGTATACCGGACAATTGTGACCCAAACACTCAAATTCGGGTCAAATGAGTCAAACTTTCAGGTCAATTGGGTCTTGAGAAAAATTAGGCCTAACAATGTAAATTAAAACTTAAAAAAAGATTCAAATGAGTTTCTCTCCAACATATTGAGTCCTATACAAAAAATGAATGAACGGGTCTAATGAGTATCAATACTCAAAGATCAATAAATAGAAATAGGTCTAATGGGTTTTGTGAATGGGTCAAATGGGTCAAGCATAAAAAGTTCCATCCGTCAATAATTCATAAAGCATTCATGTTTATATCATTTATTATGTATATTAATGTTTCTTATGTATATTTAATAAATAATAATAACTAAAATAATGTAATAAATGTAAAAAAAGTGATGTAACCCGTTTGACCCATTTGACCCAATTGACTTGTGACCCGTTTCGACCCGTTACCCAAACCAACCCAACATGAACCATTTTGACCCATTTAAAAAATTGATCCGTTTGACCTATGACCCATTTCAACCCAAAACCATTTTGACCCGTTACCCGAATTGACCCAACCTGACCCGTTTGCCAGGCATAATTAGAAGTATGCAGGCCTTGCTCAAGTTTACACCAGGGGATCATCCTAATTTTAATATGAAATATAAATAATATATAATATAAATGCATATAAATATAAATTTATTATTGTATCATGTTTAGCTAATACTTTATTCGTATCATGTTTAGCTAATACTTTATTCGTATTAAAATAATTGTCTAATCTAATATATATATATATATATATATATATATATATATATATATATATATATATATATATATATATATATATATATATATATATACACACACACACACACACACTAGTAAAATGACCAGTAAAACCACGAGTTTGTTTAAACGAAACAAATTAATGATATGTTTTAGGTATTAAGTGAATGTAAATACTAAAGTCATTTAGTTTAATGAACCGTGGAACCAAGGATTTCGACTAAAAAACTTGTCGTTGTTTTTACAAATATATTGATATACTTAATTTGCTCAGAATAAATGAAGTACATTTATTCTCTCACCACCCTCTTCCAATTTTCATCACATTACTATTTTTCTTGTTATAAAAGTCTATATTACAACCTTTTATTGTTTAAAGTTTGCTTTAAAAATGAGTATTTTTATTTTTTATAATAATTATTAGTAATAACAAATGTCTCTTGAATTTTTTTCAAAAACTAAAATACAATTATTATATAAAAGTTCTACAATATGCTTCAAAGTTTATACATGTGTTTATGTGGTATTTTGTAAAAGATTGTACAATTTGTTTTAAAGTTTGTACATATGATCATGAGGTATTTTATTATAAGGTTATACATAATGCTTCAGATATTGTACATATGATAATGAGAGTGTTTTACCATAAAGTTGTACATAATGCTTTATATATTATACAATACAATTAACATGTTAATAATATTTTTATTAAATATAATTAATTATTTTAATGACATCATCATGGGAGATTTAGATTTTTATTTATTTTTGAATTTTTTTTAAACTTGAATAATCTTTATTTATGACATCATCATTTTAAAGATTTATATGATACTATATAATAGATACGTTTCAAAAAAATGTACACTTGCAAAAGATACTACCATATTATTATAATTCAGTAGGCTTATAACTACCTTTAGTGACCTATTAACTACTTAAATATGTAACAATATATAAGAACAAAGAGAGAAGAAATATTGATATTGATATTCCAAGAGAAATGGTACACCATTAAATGGCTACCATACATGCCTATTTATAGTGTAAAATATTACTATGCAAGCTATACAAAGTTGACTAAAATTTATCATCCATATGACTTTTTGTACTCATATTATAACACTCCTCCTTGGATGATCAATTTTATTAGAGTGCAACTAGTACTGTCTCATTAAAAACCTTGCTAAAGAAAAACCCAGTGGGATAAAAACTTTAGTCAAGGGAAAAAGAGTGCAGTATAAAGTTGACTCCCCCTCAAGTAGACATCGCTGAGTCGACACATATTTTGAACTTGCTTCATGCCAATATTGTGAACGTGTGTTCTGAAAACAGCGGTTGACAGTGCTTTGGTATAAAGATCAGCAGAGTTGTTGATTGAACGTATCTCATTTTAATCTGGTTGTCTTATATGAGAAGAATCTGAGGTTTTCATCTGAAACTGTATCATCTAAATCTTTTATGTACAAGTTTAGCCCATGTGATTTGTCTACAATCTCCTTCATGGTTTGCTCAAACCCTTGTTTCAATTCCTATTTCCTTTTAGTCTTTTCTGAGCCTTACCAACATACCATTCTTTTCCATCAAACTTATGACCGTTAAGACCGTCTATGACTTTGGCACCTCGTCAGCATTTATATTTTGTTCTGTCACTTTTGATACTCTTCTTTCATTTGTATTATGCAAGCTGCATTATCTTCATAGTTGTTGGTGAAGATAGTTGTTGGTCTTTTATAGCGTTCTAGTCCACAAGAATCAATAATGATTTGTGTCATTGATCTCAATCAAAAACATTTTCGAGTAGTTTTATATAACGCAATCACTTCGTCATGATTTGATGATGTTGCAACAAGTGTTTGTTTTAAGAATGCCATGATTTTGTGGTACCTCCAAATAGAAATACATATCGAGTTTGAGATTTATCTTTATGAGGATTTGATGAATGACCTGCATATACATAATCAACCAAATCTTGTTTTGAAGCGTTAGAATAAAATAATTTTAAATCAGTAATTCCTCAAGGGTATCAAAGTATCTGCTTGATCCCATTTCAATGTCTTTTTGTATGAGTTGGACTGAACCTTGTCAACAAATTAACTGCAAAAGAAATATCAGGTCTTGTACAATTTGTAAAATACATAATAACCCCAATTGCACTAAGATATAGAACTTCTGATCAGTAAAGATCTTTAGAATCTTCACGGAGATGAAATGGATCAGTGTCAATATTGAGTGATATATCAACCAATGATTTTGTATTTAAAAATGTTTTAAAATCTTTTCGGTATAAGTTGTTTGATGTACAAGTAAACCATTAGGCAGGTGCTAAATTTGCAATCCAAGTCAATACTGATCTCTTTAGTTGTTCATATGATGTTATGATCATTGACATAAACAACTTACAATCACATATCCGGACATTGTTTTCTTAATAAGAACGCATGTGCAAATGAGATTATTTGTATACCCCTTTTCTTATCAAGTAATCACTTAATCGGGTATACCATATGCGATCCGATTGTTTCAATCCATATAAAGACCTTTGTAGTTTAATTGAGTACATCTCTTTGTGTTTTGCATTTGATACCTTAAACCCTTCATGGATATTCATGTATATATCACTATCAAGTGCTTCATTTAAATAAGTAGTAATAACATCTATGAGATGCATTTCTAAATTTTTAGAAACTGTTAGGCTGTTAAGTATCTAAAAGTAATTGCATCCATAACAGGAGAATAAGTTTTCCTCATAATCCATTCATGGTCTTTGAGAGAAATCTTGAGTTACAAGTCTAGCTTTATCTTGTAACCTCATTTTTATCATTTCTTTTTCGGATAAAAATTCATTTTTATCTCATACGTTTCACATCTTTAAAAGTGACAACGATTGATCCGAAAACTTTTCTTTATTGAGCGATTCTAATTCAGCTTGTATTGCTCCTATCCATTGAGTCCAATCATGTCTATTTTGACATGCAATGACAGATTTTGGTTCTAGATCATCATCTTTATTCATGATGTCATTGTAAGATTATATGAAAAATTCTCATCAATATTTTGTCATTCCATTTCGGTTCCATATTATTGCATAATTTATTGCAATTTATGTATTTATATTTATCAATATCCTCTGCAGAAGGAATATTGATTTGTGGTTCTTCTTGAACACTTTCTTTTACCTCATTATCAGCTGATTTTCTTTTCGAGGATTTTTTATCTTTGGAACCAATTGGTCTTCCACTTTTCAGACGTGGCAAAGACTCAAGAGTGACATTATTGCCAGCTTTTGGAATTTCAATTCGGGCTGGAGCATTTGCTGCTGGTATATATGATTTAGTCACCTTTTTTTTTTTTTTTTTTTGTAAATGCATCAGGCAATTTATTCGCAAGTTCTTGCATATGCGTTATTTATTGAACTTCAATCTCGCATTCTTTTGTGCGAGGATCAAGATACATTAATTGAGGTTCACACCATGAAACATCATTTTCTTTATTTTTTTTTATTTCTCCCCCTAATCTAGGGAACAATGTTTCATTAAAGTGACAATCAGCAAAACGTGCTGTAAAAACATCACCCGTCATGGGTTCAATATATCTTATGATTGAAGATGTTTCATATTCAACATATATTTCAATCCTTCTTTGAGGAACCATTTGTTGTGGTGGTGCAATTAAAAATACACTGCACAACCAAATGTTCTAAGATGGAAAATATTTGGCTCTCGACCAAAATTGAGTTGGTAATGGAGAATATTTATGACTTGCACTTGGTTTAATGCGAATTAATGTCGCATTATGTAAATTTACATGTCCCCATATAAATATTGAGAGTTTTGTACTCATTTCCAATTGTCTAGTTATTAGCTGCAAGCGTTTATCTATTGATTCAGCTAAACCAATTTTGTGTATGCACATGAGCAACTGGATGTTCAACAACAATCCCTTTAGACATATAATAATCATTTAATGCTTGAGATGTTAACTCACCAGCATTATCAAGTCTCATCCTTTTAATGGTGTAATCAGAATAATGTGTTCTCAATTTAATAATTTGTGCAAGAAACTTTTCAAATGCCATATTACGGCTTGATAACACACAAACATGAGACCATCCGCTAGATGCGTCTATTAGAACCATGAAATATCAAAATGGTCCACATGATGGATGAATTGGTCCATATATATAACCTTGAATTCTTTCAAGAAACATTGGTGATTCTTTCTCAATATTCTTTTCATTAATCATCATATGTGCTTTTCATTAATCACCATATGTGCTTTTTCATTAATCACCATATGTGCTTTTCATTAATCACCATATGTGTTTTTTTCATTAATCACCATATGCGCTTTTCATCATATATCCTTTTCACCATTTGCGCTTTTAATCATATGCGTTGCGCTTTTCATCATATGCACTTTCCATCATATGTGCTTTTAATCATATGCGTTGCGCTTTTTATCATATGCGCTTTTAATCATATGCGCTGTGCTTTTCATCATATGCACTTTTCATCATATGCGCTTTTAATCATATGCGCTGCGCTTTTCATTTGATTTAAATCAATGAAACATTTCTTAGATTTGATCATAATGTGTATATTACCACTATCTGCAATACATAGGTTTTTACCATTTAAATGATGTTGTATTTCAGCAGGATTCATATTAAAACTTCAAATAAGATAAGCAAATAATGAGTTATATTTCAGCAAGATAATCAAATTATATTACGTGCAAACAAGTTATAATCTGAAGTACATAAAAGATAACACTTAATAAAACATATGCGTTGTGGTCTAAAACCATTTATTTATGAGTGATACATAACAAGCTAGGCATCTTAGAAAATTCAAACCATTCAAGTCTCAAGGTAGCTCAGGGTTTATTTAATCAAGATTTTTCAACAGATTCACTCTCGTTTTCTTTTCTTTTGGGACTTATTTGTAGAGCTAAACAAGATGTTCATGTATTCAAGAAATACTAGACTGATGATCCACGTTACCAGATCACTAATAAGAATCTTCGAAATTCTTATAAGAGCGTCTACTAACATCTTCAATTTTATTCTTTCATGGATCACCGTTATTTCTTGATAATTAATATCGTATCTATCTTTGAGTATTTTCCATAATACACTTGGATCTTCGATCATTTAATATGTATATTCTAAAGACTCGTCAATATGTTTCCTAAGAAAAATACTTGCTATTGCTTTCTCTTATTCGGAACAATTGTTATTTTCATTCAGGGTTTCTAAAATACCGATTGATTCGAGATGTTTTTCTACATTCATAACTCATGTTAAGTAGTTGTTCCCACTTGATTCTAAAGGAGCAAATTTAAGCCTTTTGAAATTCGACATTTTCTATTATCAAAAAAATGAATAACATAAATCATAATCATAATCAACTACTATTCATAGACAAATAATAAAATGAAATTAGAATCATTTTAAATTCATAAGTAGCAAACAAAGGAATAATGATATGATTACAAATAATAAAACCATAAGGGAAGGATAGAATATAGGTTCATATTATATTATTAATAATATTATTATAATATATATTAAGTTATAATATATATTATTATAATATATTTTTCTTATTTTAACTTTTAAGATTTACTTTTAATAAAAATACAAACTACCTTTTCTTATTTTAACTTTTAAGATTTACTTTTAATAAAAATACAAACTACCTTTTCTTATTTTAACTTTTAAGATTTACTTTTAATAAAAATACAAACTACTTTTTTTTCTTCTTATTTTAACTTTTAAGATTTACTTTTAATAAAAATACAAACTACTTTTTTTCTTATTTTAACTTTTAAGATTTACATTTAATAAAAAAAATACAAACTACTTTTTCTTATTTTAACTTTTAAGATTTACTTTTAATAAAAATACAAACTACTTTTTCTTATTTTAACTTTTAAGATTTACTTTTAATAAAAATACAAACTACTTTTTCTCTTATTTTAACTTTTAAGATTTACTTTTAATAAAAATACAAACTACTTTTTCTTATTTTAACTTTTAAAATTTACTTTTAATAAAAATACAAACTACTTTTTCTTATTTTAACTTTTAAGATTTACTTTTAATAAAAATACAAACTACTTTTTCTTATTTTAACTTTTAAGATTATAAATTTAAGAATAAACATTAGTATGCATGAAATAAATAATGATTAATTGCATAAGTAATCACAAATGTTAGATAACATATAAAGACCCCATCGTATTCGTATTGATCGAAATTAATCTCGACCCATGGTACCGTGTTGTCAAATGACGTGTTTCGTACATAAAGTACCGTGTTGTCAAATGACGTGTTGCGTACAATCATGAGGTCTTATTAACATAAATATAAATGTTAGTGAAGTTAATAAGAGTTAGATTACAGAAAATATAATTCAGGCGGTATAACCGACCATATATAACTTAAATAACATAAATATAAATGTTAGTGAAGTTAATAAGAGTTAGATTACAGAAAATATAATTCAGGCGGTATAACCGACCATATATAACTTAAATAACATAAATATAAATGTTAGTGAAGTTAATAAAAGTTAGATTACAGAAATATAATTCAGGCGGTATAACCGACCATATATAACTTAAATAACATAAATATAAATGTTAGTGAAGTTAATAAAAGTTAGATAATTTCTTACCTTGATTAGTGACGTGTGCTTGCTTAGATAAACCTTGATTATACGGAGCACTTCGTGCTGATAACGTGTTATAATTCAGTAGGCTTATAACTACCTTTAGTGACCTATTAACTACTTAAATATGTAACAATATATAAGAACAAAGAGAGAAGAAATATTGATATTGATATTCCAAGAGAAATGGTACACCATTAAATGGCTACCATACATGCCTATTTATAGTGTAAAATATTACTATGCAAGCTATACAAAGTTGACTAAAATTTATCATCCATATGACTTTTTGTACTCATATTATAACACATATATCATTAAACTTCTAAAATGTTCTCTATTTATTATTATTAATTGTTTATTCTAAAATAAAATCTAGTCAAACTTACTCGGGGAAAACTGATTTTTATCAAACATGGAGTACAAAACTGAAAGAAAAAAAAAATTAATTGTTCAAGGGTAAAATTGTCATTGTATACACAGAAAGTAATAGTAATGATTATGTTTATTATTTAAAATGTGTATTTTTTGTTGAAAGAAATTAAATTAGGACGGAGAAGAGTAGTAAATAAACTACTACACCATTGTTTACTCCCTTTTTTTCAAACACTTGGGTGAAAATGTTTGGTGTAAAATAAAAGTCAAAGTCAAAACAATGTCCTGTTAAAACAAAGATTAAATCTGGTATGAAGCAACCACATAAGCTTGACTTCTATTTTATTAATGCATTTTTGAAAAAGTTATACTGCCAATTTTTATCTACAAACAACAGATGCATGATATAATCAACTGCTAAGTAACCTTTTATTTCAACGTAAGCAGTGATGTTATTTTATTCTTCACCCACCCCATATCATTTTAGTACTTTACCATATTAAACAACTTAACCTCCTCATACACTGATTATCAGATCATTGAACGTTGACTTTTTTTATGTAAGTATTCTTCAGTGAATTTAAGGAAATATGGAACCCACAATCCGAATTGCAGAAGATGTTACTGAAGTAAGATTAACAATTGTATAAACTTGTAAGTAAGATTAATATCCATGAAGTTGAATAAATAGTACTATTATTATTCACCCATTATAATCTGCAGCTTATAGGAAATACTCCAATGGTGTATCTTAAAAATATCGTAGATGGCTGCGTTGGACGTGTTGCTGCCAAGTTAGAAACTATGGAACCTTGTTCTAGTGTGAAAGACAGGTAAATTATACGTTACATTTTCACTATTAATATAGTTCTTTAATTATTCTAATTAAAATTTGATCCCTTTTATAATCTAAATAATTCCACAAAAACAAAACAGGATTGCGTATAGCATGATTAAAGACGCGGAAGACAAGGGACTAATCACTCCTGGGAAAGTTAGTTAACATCCTCACATCTGCGCTTTTAAAAAATATCCGCCTGAACTGAACATAAATTTATTATTTCATACTATTACTATTATTTATTTATTGGTTGAGCTTTTTAAACTGATGCATTTTGAAGACGGTGTTGATTGAGGCTACTAGTGGTAATACCGGGATTGGGCTAGCCTTTATTGCAGCAATAAGAGGTTACAAACTTATCCTGGTTATGCCGTCAACATATAGCATGGAGAGGATGATTATTATTCGAGCTTTTGGAGCAGAGTTGTGCATTACAGATATTGCTAAGGGCATAGATGGTGTTCTAAACAAGGTCAACGAGTTGTTAGAGAAAACACCCAATAGTTATTTCCTTAAGCAATTTGAGAATCCAGCTAACCCGCAGGTAATTATGCATGAATATTACTGTGAGGCTTGAGGTGTCAAAATGGGTGAGTTTTGACCCGTTTCTTGTTAAACTTTTTTTTTTTTAAAATGCTCGGTTTGAGAAGAAGTCATAAATATAACCTGAATCAATCAATTCATGATTCATATGCACATGGGTCAATAATGTGGGTATTACTATGTACTTTATTTTTTTGTAGATTCATTATGAAACGACAGGGCCGGAGATATGGAATGGGTCTGGAGGGAAGGTAGATGCGTTTGTTTCGAGTATAGGAACAGGTGGAACTGTGACTGGTGTAGGGAAGTTTCTTAAGGAGAAGAATCCAAATATAAAGGCGAGTTTATTATCTTCTAAAAGCACGGTAAAGTTGTATTTTGAACTGGCTGATTGCCTGATTTGATATATTAAATGAACACAGATATATGGTGTAGAGCCAGCTGAAAGTGCTATTCTAAATGGAGGAACTGTTGGTAAGTTAATATGTTATATAATAGAGCTCAGACTTCTAACCTTGGACATGATCGTTGATACATTTTACAGTTAACTGTATTTATCATTTAAGACTTGCGCTACGTCTTAAAGTATATTTGAAGATTTTGAATAATCTATATAAGGTGGAAGAATATATGTATTGTGCATTGAATAACAGAACTTTTTAAATAAGTATGTTTTATGTGCTGCATATTGGGTTGACTCGACATTGTGAGCGGATTTGTTGAAATGCTTTCATATTGGTTCGCTAAATTGAGTGTAATTCGACAGGACCTCATAAGATCCAAGGGATTGGTGCTGGGATGATTCCTGATGTTTTGGATGTCAGTATTCTTGATGAAACTATAATGGTGAGCTTTTGAATTTTAGTTTCAGTAGTTTAAGTTATTATATGTGATCTTAGTCAAAAATAGTAATCATTTACTAAAATCAGAGCCCCTTAAATCAATGTTTGTGATCAAGCACTAATATCAACCAGATTGGAGTTTGTAAGTGTTATGATATATTTTGGGAGAATTTACACCCGTTTACCCATTTGACACACTTGAATCATTTCTTTTTAAGCTAAGATCATAAATTAAAACCAACTGGAGAATCTAAATCGTCTCAAATTAAACCACTGCAAGATAATTCTCATTCCAACTATACTGATTTTTTTCAGGTATCTAGTGAAGAGGCTATTGAAACTGCTAAGCTTCTTGCACTCAAAGAAGGTTTACTGGTAAAGTTTTAAATAGGTGGCATTTTTTTACACAAATAGACATATGCTATGACTGGGAAATGATAGTAGTAATTATATCTGTAACGGGTCAAACAGGTCAAACAGAAAATTCGCTCAAGAGGGAACGGGTCAAATTGTGGGGAGAGTGTATATTTATGGCCATGAAAGTCCTATTTTTATATGGCAACTGTAATTTTTAGTATCCATCACTCTTTGTCTTTAACTATATTTTGATTCTGTTGCAATGTGACAACTGTAGGTGGGCATCTCATCTGGTGCAGCAGCTGCTGCTGCAATCACAATAGCAAAGAGGCCAGAATATGCCGGAAAGCTCATTGTTGTAAGATGATTAATCTTCCTTAAATTTACCTCTAAGAAAATGATACTTGACACATTTTAAGTTTTATAAGTTTGATGACCAAGTTATTTTTCAAACAAACTTATAATATATGAACAGGTGGTCTTCCCAAGTTTTGGTGAACGTTATTTGTCCACGGTGCTATTTGATTCGTTAAGGAATGAAGTAGAAAACATCCCGATTGAGTAACCAAACGTTGGATTGATAAACAGCATCCACAACACTTTGTTGTCACAAATTTTATGTCATGGTATCATTTGTATCGTTGTTAAACTTACAATAGTGCTAAGAGAACTAAGGCTATAAATTCTTGCATATATAACTATGACAAGAAATTAATAAATTGGCTTATAGAGTAAGACTCCTGGTGACTTTCACTCAAGAACACTTGCATGTTTTACCATTACTTCCTATTCCTATTCCTATGTGTCAAAATAAACTGCTAGTATAAAAGTTCATAATTCTGTGTTACTTTAAGAACTAAATGTAGTTCTTGAAGATAATAGATGATTATAACTCATCTGTAATGAAATCATCTTGTTGTATCCACATATTCATAAAATAAAAGCGAAAGTCAAGCTTTCATGTCCAACACAAATCAATCACAATTCACAAATTCACAAAAAAATCAGCAACAAAACATTTGCTTACATTATTTTTTTTTTTTTTTAATTTCAATCTTCTTCAAAACTTAATTTCTGAGAAACAGCTTCCTCTTCTTCATCATCCTCTTCTTGAAAGTAAGATTTCTTGCCAACTAACTCAGCAACCCTTTTAGCAGGGCCAGAATCTTGACCCGAATTATCAACAATTCGAACTGCTCTAATCCTCGGTAACACTATCGGCATTACCGCACCAATCGGGCCTACAAATTCATCAGTTTCATTCTCACTATCATCATAAAGTTCCAATCTTTTTGGCACCACAATCTCATTTGGATTTTCCCATTTCTTCTTCACTCGGCCCTCGGTCCCACCACGTGACTTTCGGTCAGGATTATCAGTAAACGATCTATTTTTCATCGATGAATTGATCGTAGGTTGATTGTAACGGCTAACAATCACTCTACCAGGCTTCAATGGCTTCTTGACAGGAACAGATTGTTCTCCAAATAGCTTTTTGGGTTGAACACTTGCAAGAATCAAATCATCTTTCTTTATTCCCTTTTTTGATCCAACAGTTGTAACAGCTTGTCTAAGACTTGAATTCCTCACTTTAGAAAACCCAAAATTTTCTTCTTGAATATCATCTAGTTCCCAAAAACAAGATTTCCTTCTGTTTGTAGATTGAACTGGAGTTGTACCCATTTGTTTCGAGTTCGAATTCGATGCAGACATGATCTCATTCGGTCCCAGACTAAAACCTCTTCTTTTAAATTGCCCTTTCGAAAACCCAGATTCTTCCATCTTCTGCACACCTGAATCTTTATTCTTCCCCTGTTTTTCAAGAATTTTATTTCCATTCTGCTCTACTTTTTTCGATCGAATCGATTCCAATTTCGCATACAATCTACTAATTTCATTCTCGATTTCAATCTCTTCATCAGTCTTTTTTCCCCGATCCTCAGATTTCAACGAACCATTCTTGATTTCAAGATTCTTCAAGGGTTTTGGTTTCGGTTTCGACCGGTGAACAAGAACAGAGGAATTTGTTAATCCAATTGGGCTTTGATTCTCTTTACTAGAAAACGATGAATCGAAAGAATCAGAGCACGGGTTTATTGAAACAGGTGGTTTATTCAACAACCAATTATTTGATTGAATCAGATTGTTAGATTTCAAACACTCTGAATCGCTAGTATTATCGAAAACTCCATTGTTCCATATCTGTACATCTTTCTTTGCATTAATCATGCCCTGGTATTCGCTATAAACATTCATTTCTACAGAGATTGTAAAGGGTTTTATGAGGGATGTAGGAATTTGAGAGAATTTGTAGCTTTGGATTTTTTGACCGTTGAAAAATTATTGGACGTTTGATAGCATTCAATCAGACGCTCCATATGAGATTTAAAGGGCTAAACTAGGGCGGTGACTTGCACAAAAGCAATGTTGATTATCAAAGGTACATGATTCTTCATATTGACTTTGAATTTGACTTTGACTTTGCAGTTGTGGATTAAATCAAAGATGTTCAATCATATCAGATCATAATTCTTTATGCATATCTCTATCACGATTCACGAAGCTCTTTTGACCTTCTTCTATACGTTTCACATCTTACGATCCACGTACATTGCATATTTCCTACCGGCACTTAATACTTTTCACTTTTAGCAATGTTATAACTTATAACCGTTGTCTTCGATAATCATGCAAGATTATGTAGCAATACATGATTCTTCATATTGCGTTTCTACTATATGTTCTTGCTGGTTGCTCTAAAATGTGCTGTAAAACACCAAAAGTACTTTCAACATCCTTTCGTGCAGATGCTTCTTTCCTTTAAAAATATGACCGCTTAGCCTCAGCAACACTTGAAAACCCTTAACAAAACGATGCTCATGAAAGATGAATACCGTCAGGTAGATAGCATCCTCTGTGGTAATCTACTCCCGCTACATTATACGGAAGCTCGGGTGCAATCATGTAGCACTGAGTTAAATAAGGGACTTTCTTTTAAAACATTCAAGTCATTATTTGCATCTGCAACCCCAAGATAGGCATGCCAAATCCACATGACATAAGATGCAACAACTTCTAGTATAATGGTTTGTTGGGGGAGAATGTGGGTTAATGTGGGATTATTCTTAATGACTATACCAATCCACACTTACTCTAGCAAAAGATCAAAACCAAACAAAACTTAAAATGAGAACATAAGCTTCACGGTTAGGTCTACGGTCGACCGTAGGTCAGACCGTGGAACCTTGCACCCTGGTTTGTGAAACCAGGTGTGCACGGTCGACCCCACAGTCACCCGTGGGTCGACCGTAAAGTTTTTTGCCCGAATTTCCACCAATTTTAGTTCGACCATTTTGAGGCATCCATAATTTATGAAATCCGTTTAAACATGCTTAGAATAGTTGTCTCCTTCATACTCAAAGGAGTTTTGATCACTAAACACCAATCTTGGTTAATCACACCTAATGACACCTTAATGACGATTAAACCTTGATTAAGGAAAATACATATGTGTTATATATATATATATATATATATATATATATATATATATATATATATATATATATATTATATATATATGTACATCTAATATGTATTTAGACATACTTAGAATGATCAACAAGTCCCAATCAAGAATTGCTCCTTCCTTGTACATGTGTTGGATATTAATCTATAGTTAATATTAAAATTCTATAATGATGATGTCATTATTAGGCTAATTACTTTGTTTAAAAAAATCAAAAAGAAAATGAAAAAAATCTAAACATGGTGGGTGATAACTTAATCTAAATAATTTTGAATTAAAATTAAATCTTATTAATTAATTATTATTATTAAATCTTATTAATAATTATTTTAATTATTAAAATTAAATAATTTTGAATTATATTAATTAATTATTTTGAATTGAGTACGAGAAGGTATAAAATCTAGGCAGAAGGAAACCAATTCTAAATTTATATTTTAATTTACACTTTTAAAATAAAATCACAACCAATATTATCTCTTATGATTGGATGTGAATTGTTTAGTATGCATTTTAGGTGTTTGATGAAATGTTCAGCTGGCGAGTTTCTTAGTCGGACTCTGTGATTCCACGAGTCATTAAACTAAATAACTTTAGCATTTACGTTTACTTAATACCTAAAGCATATCATTAAACTGTTTCTTTTAAACAAACCCGTGGTTCCACGGGTCATTTCACTAGTGTATACTTATACTTTAATCTTGCAAATGCCACTTTGCAAGTAAAACTTACATAGTCTTAGTTCAATGCTATGTTATCACTATATGTTTAATTCTAGATTAATTAGTAATCTCTTTCTAGTCATTACATGAATATTACTTGACTACTTGCTATTAATACATGAGTATTATTCGAATATGTGTTAAATGCTAACTTGCTAAGTAGTTACTTAATATGTATGAACCTTATCTTGCTATATGCTACAAGTTGAAATTTCATCAACTTGTATTTGGACTACTTCAATGTATGCTTATGATACTTAGATAATGCTTAACATGTCATAATCTAGTGATCTTAAAAGACAACGAATCATTAACACGCATATGTTTGCTTAAGTCTAAAATCTAGTTTATGAATGGTTTAGACTTGGTTTACTTGATGTCTTATAACATGCTTAGTTGATATTACTTGCTTAAATTGTTAAGACATCATGAAAATACTTAATTAATTCACAAACAAGTTTAAATTTGAATGCTAGTGTGCATTGTGATTAAAGTAGGTTGTTGTCATCAATGACATGTTGACCAACCAATAGGGATTTAGCAAATGTGTTAATTGCAAATAAAAAATTATGACAAAACTGAGATTGCCTCAAATGATAATCATGACTTGTATTCAAGAATGTTAGACTTTCCACTTTAAGCATGACAAGTCACTATCAAGGCAATACATCCAAGGTAAATAAACACTTAATGCATATATTACTTGTATAGGATGTTGGGTATCTTTTGCAGGTGTTAAATTAAGTAAAGAGTCCAAAGATTAAAGTTCAAAACCGATTCAAACGGCGGATAGAAATTTTTGACTGGACCACGTGCGGTCGACCCACGGTCGACCGTGGTCCCAGTCGCAGCAATGGCTACTTTTTTTTTTTATCTCTCCATATAAATAGCAAGACTTTGAGAACTTTGAAGACTTGGACCTCTTGCATGCTACAACTCAAAATCATGATAGAATCACAAGAACATAACACTTATACATATGTTTGTGATTAGCAAGAGAAGTTCTATAATCTCATAGATTATAGAAGGGGTTATAAACTTACTATTAAATTACTATCTTTGTGAGTTTACATAGTGTTGTATTAATCCTTAGCATTGTCTTAGGATTGTCAACACTAGAAAGGGTAAGTCTTGTACTTTGTAACTAGAAGCATATGCTAGCTTAGCTATCATCTTCCTTAAAGGGAACTAGGGAGTTGATTTCCATTGGAAATTAATACTTGTCCAAGGTGAAGACAAGTTGATCTAAGTTAGAGGTAATATTTCAAAGGGATAAAAGGATTAGGTTTGTTGTCTAAGAAGAAGTACAAGGCTTGTAAATCGAATCTCCACCGAATTTGGAGAAAGGTGCTTAGTGAAGCAAAACTCTCGATTAGTGAATCGGGGAGTGGATTAAGGTGGATTAGTTAACATCCACCTGAACCACTATAAATACTTGTGTTTATGTTCTTTACTTTACATTCCGCACTATTACAAACATAAACACGACACACATTGGTTTGAGTTGATTAAAGTGACCAAGGATTGTTCAAATCTTGTTGATCATCGAAAAAGTGTTAAAATCTTATTAAGTAACTATTCACCTGAAACGTCCGCAACTAATCCATCCGGACGAAGTCTTCAACAGTTGGTCCCATTACGATGATCGACACCAAATAATATCTTTATTATGAGCTAATGCACAGCGGAAGACTTAATTCGTACCTGAGAATAACATGCTTTAAAACGTCAACATAAAGTTGGTGAGATATATAGGTTTGATGCTAGCAGCGTAATAACTATGGACCACAAGATTTAATGTTTATACATAATACACTCCTCGTGTATGAAAAGTCGTTGAGCACTTGGTAACCATACTTAACATTTAAATCATAGCAGCATATTCTTAAATAAACCCTACACTGTACCAAAGTGTAGTAACGAAACGAAGTACTGTGCAACCGTTAAATACTGGTCGTCCAGTCCGGTTGGGGTTGTCAGGCCCGATAGATCTATCAACAGGATTCGCGTTTACGCTCCTCACGTAAATATGAGCTACCAAGTATAAAGAAATATGCCATGGTACAACTCAACGTAGATTTTATTTTTGATCACTTGTGTCCATAACGTAAATCATTTATAAAAACAGCGCATGTATTCTCAGCCCAAAATATTTAGAGTTTAAAAGGGACTATATACTCACCTAATGTATTTTGTAGTAAAAATACATATGACGTCATTTTATAGGGTAGACCTCGGATTCACGAACCTATATCAAATACATATATTAAAACCTATAATGTAATCAAGTAATTTATATATTAATTTTAGTAATATTCTTTATATTTTCATTTTCTATCTTATTAATAATTAGTTAATATTTATTTTTAACTTAAGTAAGTTCTTAAATATTAATATATTACATACTAATAATAACTAAAAATCTTTAATATTAATTATATAAAATTGTAATATATGATATTTGATTCATTATTTAAAATGACCAAGACATATTTGGTTATTATTCGTACCATTTAAATTTATCCTATATATAATTAGTTTAACTCAAGACTTTGTATCTAGTATTATTATTCATTAACGTAAATCTTTTATATGTTTTAACAAAATCATAACCCTTTATCAAAAGTTAGGCCTAATCATAATACTTAACTAGTTTCTTTTAAAGTCATAGTGTCATAATGTATTATATGCTTAAAGAATATATCAAAACTTATATTTAAGTTTTATACCTTCGAACAAGGAAAAAGAAGACGTGATGGTGACGTTGTTCGGGTTGGGATCACGGTCGAAATAGAAAACTGGTAGTGATCCAAAATCATAAGCCCAAATCAAGTTTACGGCCCAGCTTAAGTAACAAGTCCAGCCCGTTTTCAGTGGTTAAATGATCCAAGATCACTACGGCCCAAGATAATAGGAATTTAAGGCCTACAGCCTGTTCTCAAAACGATACATCCAGCGAAATTTTCAAGATACATTATTTTAATTGTCAACAGGATCTTTATTAACTTTAATAACTCCCTTGTACAAGTTGGAAGGCACTTGAGAAGTATTATGCTCATGTACATCACCTCTTACCATAAACACTAATTAAAGGCATTTTGTGAGGTCCACCAATATTAAAATAAATTGAACCAGATGTTGGGGACGTAAATAACAATTCCACATGCATCACTTTAGTAGTCAATATACTTGTTTAATGATATCCACCCACTAGTCGAATATCATAAGTCAAAAGGCGTTTTTATTATATATTAAAACGTAACAGAGTTGGATACGAAGAAACTAGAAGGAACCATGATGATTTAGCGTGTGATCTAAACAAAAACCTGCAGCAGCAGTTTAATGATGATGGTGATGGTTTTTCATGGTTCTTGGGTTCTTGGGTGATACATGATAAAAAAAAAATAAACCACAAGCAATATCCTTCGTACAGTAACCTTAATATGTAGCTAGGTGATGTTCGGTTTGGTTTGGGATAAAGAAAAGAAAGAAGATAAAGAATGCATGGTGTGTTCTTGAAAATGGAAGGTGAAAGATGGTGATGGTTCGAATGTTTGATGAAGGTGGTTATGTTTTGTTTTTGGTTTCTAAACAGAAAAAGAAGTGATATAGTGAGAGAGAGAGAGAGAGAGAGAGAGAGTGATAGTAGAGGTGTTCCGGTGGTGGTGGAAGTGGCATGGTGATTACGGGTGTGAATAAGTGGTGGTGTGTGGTTGTATCTTAGAAGAAGAAAGAGAGCAAAGAGTGGTGGGTTTGTGTAGATTCACAAAGGAAACAACGAAAGAAAAGAAATAGGAGTATTCATGGTGATCTTTGGGTTCGTGTTTGAGCAGCTACAATCCTTTAGTGACTTTCGGTCGTGGCTATAGTAAACAGAAGAAGACTTGAGCAGAGATTCAAAGGCTGAACCTAAATGGGTTTTAGTTTTGGGGTGATGATGAATGATAGTTGAGTTAGTTTGGATGGTAGTTCTTGATCAAGAAACGTAGAGAGAAATGGGGAGATGTTCAACCAAAAGAAAGAAATAAGAAAAGGCGATGATGTATTGTGTGTAATGTTGTGATGTATCATGCATAAATATAGATATCATATATAGGGAATGAGAGGTGCAGACATATCAAAATATCACGGGAGTAATAATACTTATTCTCTTGGATTCCAAATCAATTAATATCAATATACATACAATCACAGTTGCATAATAAAATAATAATAATAATAATATAAATAAGAAACGTGTTTGTTATATTGAGTGATCCATTTCCAAACATATGTATGTATTTTTACAAACCATTAATTGTTCGTGAATCGTCGAGAACGGTCAAAAGTGTAACTGATTATCCGAAAATAGATTTCAAACTTT
The DNA here is from genome assembly GCF_046630445.1 of Rutidosis leptorrhynchoides. Classification (NCBI taxonomy): domain Eukaryota; kingdom Viridiplantae; phylum Streptophyta; class Magnoliopsida; order Asterales; family Asteraceae; genus Rutidosis; species Rutidosis leptorrhynchoides. The sequence goes on from NC_092338.1 coordinate 47,499,145, forward strand.
CTAGACTCAACATTACAGATTTTTGCTTATCGTGTCGGAAACCTATAAAGATTAAGGTTTAAATTTGATCGGAAATTTCCGGGTCGTTACATCACCCCCTCTAGTTACTTAGATGGTTGGATATTGATGATCACCTCGAATGAGTTGACCTCGCTAGAAATTTGGGCATCTATCCCAAGCCAGGTGCATACAATCTATGCTACCCAATATCTCCAGAAATTCGTGAATCTCCTCATGGTTTGAATATAACGTTCTGCATCCTAATGCGTAGATTCTCGCATATACACAGTTGAATATAAAACATCAATACACCTTGAAACATTTTGTAACGTGTGACGCCCCGTACAAAATCAACATGTACGGATCATCAACAACAGGATCATTACAAGGTCAAACACTATATGCTGTTTGAAAACCAGTTTTGCATTCATAAAAAGATAGCGTTTTACAAAAGATAACGTGCTTCCTATGAATAGAAGCATTAACATAAGTATGTGACACAAAGGTCGTTACAAAGCCATTGTTTAAAAATAACGTAAGTTGCGAATGCACAATAAAAGTTCCATGATTGAGACATCTCTAAGTAATGCAGCGAAAGTCTAACGCAGTAAGTTTGTAACAGCAAGTTTAACACCAAGACAGCAAGTCTAACAGCGGAAGCAACAACGTCTAAGCATCTGAGAAATACACGCTTAAAAAGTCAACACGAATGTTGATGAGCTATAGTTTGTTTGTAATCAGTAAAGTAATGTAGACCACGAGATTTTAGTGCTTCAACCAACAGTTTAAAAATCAGTATGAAAAGTATATGCTTAACCGTGGGCACCCGGTAACTAGACTTAACATATGTATATCACTCCCTTAAATTGCACTTGGCGAGTGCGTTTGTCCTCGAAGTATTAAACACCCATTGTCTGCTAGCGCGACTAGCCCGAGTGGGGTTGTCAAACCCTATGGATCCATATCTAAGATTCGCATTCACGGTTAGAAAACCAATGATTAAATGTTACCGAGCTAAGGGGAATCTTTGTGCCGTTTTGTAACCCACACATATATAAAGTTTAAGTACTCGTGTCTAGTATGTAAAACATAAAAAGCGCATGTATTCTCAGTCCCAAAAATAGTAAAAAGTAGTAAGGGATGCTATAACTCACAGTGGATAAGCAGTAAAAGTTGATATGAAACGTATGCAAGCAGTAAGTCGGTCCGAAAGGTCATCAACCTAAGTCAAAGGTCACTAGGTCGGTATGTTGTCCCCATAAGTTTAAAAGTGCATAAATTAAGTTTAAGTGTCATCATCATCATCATCATCATTCATCAAAGCTAACGTAAGTTTAACAAGAATAGAGATTGAAATAAAAGGCTGACTTTGGATAGCTGTTACGACCTCTATACAAATCAAAAAGACGAGTAGTCAGTGGCCAAGGCTCCGTATGTGAGTCCTCTAACCACTGACCAATTTTCAGAACCTAACTCGTCTTCATTTGACCGTGGCGACGATTTAAGTGCGAGTAGGTCAGAAATTTTAGCATAACGTTACAAAGGCGTAGTGATTTTCGAGAGGCTATAAATCCTAAACCGTATATCGGATTTAGGCGAGGCCTAAACGAAAAGTCATCTATTCGAAATGAACTATTTTAAAATCAACTTTTCAAAAGCCCAGAGAGTCTGATCAGACCCCGAAAAACAGTAAATAAGTATTCCGGTGGGATTCTTGGTGCTTGATGCTCATCACGGTTCTCATCCTTGATGCGTGTAAGCTTCAAGTGTACAACTCTTTGATGTTTTAGCATTACTTTGACCAAGTTTCAACCATCAACACACAACCAAGAGCAAAAGCTATCATTCTTCAAGTTTTGAACATCAAGGTTGCCTCTTTATTGCATAAACCCAATAAAGCTTCAACCTTTGTCCTTTTTACACAAGTTTATGTATCTTCATCATATGAGATGATGAAGACTTAATATTTATCATCACAACAATCACAAAAAGGTTCCAAGTAAGTGAGATCTATAATAATAACTTAGATCTCAAGTATTAAGAAAACCCTAAGCTAGAAAGCTTGGATCTTTACAAGATTAATGAGACCATAAGCTAGAAAGCTAAGATCTAATGAAAGTAATGAGACCATAAGCTAAAAAGCTAAGATATTTAACAAAATAATGAAACTCTAAGCTAGAAAGCTTGGATCTTTAATGTTCTTGAAGATCCTTAAAGCAAAAGGCTAGATCTTCAAGTTACATGAAGATCATAAACACAAGTTTTGATCTTTATAACAAATAAAAGAATCATAAGCTAGAAAACCTAGATCTAACAAGTAAATGAAGATTCAAAGCTAGAAAGCTTGAATATTTCATGTTCTTGAAGGATTCAAACCCAAGTTTGAATCTACAAGACATAGCAAGATCAAAAAGCTAAAAATCTAGATCCTTGCATGATGATGATGATGTCGACATTTAGAAGAGAAGAAGAAGAAGAAAATTTAAAACTTACACTTTTTAGAGTGAGAAAGACTAGAGAGAGAATTAGAGAGTAAGTGTGTGTAATTTGTGAATGAGATCAAGTGTAAAATGGGTGAGGTTTGAGTGGTATTTATAGGGAAAGAGGGGTGCTTGGCCGTGGGTTTACGGGGGACAAGAGGGAGACAACTTTTGCTTTTTGATTAATGGTTGTGTAAAGTTGGTGCTTATGTTGGGATCCCATGCAACAATTGTGATTATGGTTAACAAAAATGCTAGTATGTTCCCTCTAATAAATTGGTTTTTGTCTTGCATTTATATGGGTCATAAACTTATTAAAATTGGGCTAATTAAATAGTCCATTAGCTAGAGTAGGGTGGACTAAAGTCCAACAAGGCAGAAAGTCCAACAAGACTAACTAGTTTGTTCTAGTAAATTACTAAGCGTAATTAGGCATCTAAAAAACCCAAGTAATTGTTATTATAAAATAACATTTAGTATTACGTAGTCATAATATTCCGATTATGACCAAAGTTAAACATGTACCAAGTACATAGCTCGTTTCAAACGTCAAGTGACACCAACGGTCGTAAAAGCATTCGGGGATCAAGTTAAGTGATTACACACTTAATAGCACGTTGTAAGATATTAATGAAAGTAATTAATAATTAAATAAGATCCCAGAGCTTAAGCTAGCTCAGTACGCACATATACGCAGTTTCATGAAAGCACAAAGCACAAAAGCAAGTCGAAAAAGTCGGGTCGTTACATTACCCACCTGTTAAAGAAAATTTCGTCCCGAAATTTTGAGGAGTGACCAACAATGGTACCGTATTTGAATAAGAAGGAGCGTATCGAAGTTCCGAGAGACTCGAGGGCTCAGAAGTGAATTAGTTGCCTTGAAAGGTACTTGGGCGCATAAAAGTAAGAATAGGTATATGCCATTAATTAAGTCTCTTGTCCTAAGAGATCAACAAATTGATTTCGTTTCTTGTTAACATGAACATGTCCTCTGAATATATATACCCACAAAAGGAAAGATGATGTTTTTAGCCTTACAGGCATCTTCAGTAAGCTGGATGCATGAAATGCATCATGAATGTTACCAAGCTCATCTAAAACATTGAGCACTTATGTTGCAATACAAAGCTGACAGGTAGAATGGAAAACATGGTGATCATAACCATGCGATTTGATGTCTGGATAGTGTTAACCACAGATTTTATTAATCCCTTAATTTCGAAAGGAGACCATAGGTATAAAGAACCCGATATTTAAGAACGTTTCATTTGACTAAATGAATTGAAATTTTAGCTGAAAGTGACTAATCGGACTTATATGCAATGCAAGCCATAATTATTTATTGTGTCTTCAGGACGGTCTGAACGAACAATGAAGGATATCACCTAGTTTGCCATATTGCAGGTGAACTCATCCTTAGATGGAATGAAAGCACAGTTCCATAATGTTACTTTATCCTTTCAGTTACATGTTGAAGTTAGGGTTAACATTAACTAGAAAAACATATAGTTGTAACTAATGAAGGAAGGAATATGTAGAGTAACCACATCAGTGTAGTAGATATTTTAAGCAGTCCCCTTCCAAGAGGATAACAAGATTCATAGATTCCTAAAGTATTTTATATTACATTTTTGAAAGAAAATTGCACGAAAGGTGTGGTCTTTGAACGAGAGTGAACTCTTCGAGCGGTTTATTCTGAATTTATCCTTATACTTAAGGGGATGCGCGAATGAGAAGATATGTGAACCCTAGGTCATAAAGAATGGTTTTCTCCGAGTGAAAAGAATCTCAAAAATGATTCTTGTACCTCAACATACTGATTCATAGAGATGATGTTTACGAGGGTGTTGCGTTTAGTCATGAAATATTGAGAGTAGAAACCTGCCTAGTGCCTTTTCTACGAGAGGGTGATCACTGAGCGTTTCCCAGAAAACTGATTTATCGGCC